>NW_015164241.1:312376-347523 GCF_001447785.1 Gekko japonicus
AGTTCTTGTATTGTGAGAAAGGGAGAAAAGGACTTCTTTCTCTACCTGCTCTATCCCATGCATAATCTTATAAACCTCGATCATGTCACCCCTCAGCCGTCGTTTCTCCAAGCTAAAGAGCCCCAAGCCCCAAGCTGGGAGATAGAATTCCTCCCCAGTTATGAAAAGTTCATCAGTAGCTTAGAGGGAACACTGGTTGGGAGATAGAAAAGTTCATCAATAATCCTTGAGCTACTGGGTGAGAGCCAGTGTGGTGTAGTGCTTAAGAGTGGTGGACTCTAATTTGGAGAACAGGGTTTGATTCCCCACTCCTCCATGTGAAGCCTGCTGGGTGACCTTGGGCCAGTCACAGTTCTCACAGAACTCTCTCAGCCCCACCTACCTCCCAAAGTGCCTGTTGTGGGGAGGGGAAGGGAAAGGAGATTGTAAGCTGCTTTGAGACTCCTTAAGGTAGAGAAAAGCAGGGTAAAAAACCCCTACTCTTCTTCTTTTTCTTTGGGCAAGGGCTCCCTCTTCAGTCTCATGAAGACTGGAGTTAAAATTATTTTAAACATTTTTAACACTGAAACCATGCCATGCAAGATGCAAACCGTTATTTCGATACATGAAGGTACACGTATACCTTGGTTAGCAGTAAATAAAGCTCTGACTGTTAAAATGTTCCTCTGCACTGCCTGACTCTAAAAAGAAATGCTGCTGCTAAAAGCCCAATTTGTGCAACAGCCAGGCTAAGGAGATGAT
Organism: Gekko japonicus; assembly: GCF_001447785.1. Lineage (NCBI taxonomy): Eukaryota > Metazoa > Chordata > Lepidosauria > Squamata > Gekkonidae > Gekko > Gekko japonicus. The sequence goes on from NW_015164241.1 coordinate 313,118, forward strand.
TACCATTCTTGTTTATACCCCAGCTCTTCCGCCAGGGGAACTTAGGAAGCATACATCAGTGTGATCTCATTTCATCCTCATAATAATCCGGTGATGCTGTGTGCACACAACTGGCCAAAGGCCACTTGGTAAGCTTACTGCAGGGTGGAGATTTGAATCCAGGACTCCCTAGGCCAAGCCTCTAACCACTGCACTCATTGCCCCCCGCCCATGCTTCAAGGTAAGCATACTTTACATTGTTCCTGAGAACAGTCAAGCACATGGCATTCACTTCCAGAAGACTCCCCCCGGAATCCTCTTCAGAATACAAGGAAGCTCCTGTGATTTCCACAAGGGCTAACTTTCATGCATTGTTGCTTACAGCTCAAGATTTTTGCCATGTTAAACGGCCCCTCTGGGAGACAGATGTTCATTTCTCACATTTCCTTCCTGAATATCCTCCTTTTGGTACCTGTAATCGCTCCTGCTCCTTCTGCAACATCTTCCTCAAAATCTCCACTTTCTGGCTGTGAACAATATTGTTTTCTTCCTGATGAAAAAAGAAGAGGAGACAGACAGCTTTTACATGCAAGGAAGGTTGGGCTAGTCTTAAATAGATCTTCAACAAGATATTCTAGATCAGTCGCTGTGTTAAAACGTTTTTTGGAGCATCTATATCCAAGCAGGTTTGTATATAAGACAATCTCCTTTGCCAGCACATTTTCATTTCTTAGAAGTCACCCATCTATTGCATCTGCCTTTCCACTTAATCCTCAGTGTAGAAGTTATCTGTGGCTGGATACAATGCTATTCAAATTCTTCTCATACAGTTCTGAGTTCTCATACATATTCTGAGGAAGTGTGCTTGCACACGAACACTTATACCGTGAATAAAACTTTGTTGGTGCCACTGGACTCAAACTTAGTTCTGAGTTAGTGGACCAGATCAGTGGCAATCATCCCAATCCTGCTCTTCCTCAGACTTTCATATAAACACTTGTGCCATGTCCTGAAATGATTTGGGTGGGTCAATGGATATCTGCTTCTTGACTTATGACCTGATCACCAGTAAGCTGGGGGGGGGGGAGACACTAAGCATTTCAATAAGCTGGAAGAATGTAAGTTTGGAAGATACTTTGATCTGATTAAAAGATGTAAGGTAGTACTAGATGAAGACATTTGCTTGAGAAGTGAAACAAGAATCTCCTATATGTCTTATCCAGAAATTAAAAGTTGTTTTTCATACAACAGATGCAATCTGGTCATGGATAAACTATCACAAATATGAACAGACACAATCTGAACAGCTTGTAATAACATCAAACAAGTAAATATTGCAAGTCTGAAGTCAGACATATGAACAGACACAATCTGAACAGCTTGCAATAACATCAGACAAGTAAATATTGCAAGTCTGAAGTCAAAGTGAAAACCCATATTCTGAAATGAAATGAGCCTTGTTATTGTCTGGATCAGAAACAGAAAAAAAATCTAGTTTTACTAGCAGACATAGAAGCTGAGATTTGCCCTCACTGCATACACTTTATAACGATCAAAATAACTTCATGTATCTTAATAATCACAATTACTTCATGAGTGTTTATTAATTGTATTTACTGTCACAATAATGTTATTTACAGTTACACTTTGAGATCAGTAATATACTGACATGACGGTTGAATATATCTAGCGTCTCTTATGCCAGTCTGTTTATTACATGTTTAGCCAGCTTTGGACTGGATTCTCCACTTTAGTCTGGCTCGCTGCATACAAAGCATACAAATAAGGGAACAGAGTTTCCTTATCATAGCATATAAATAAGAGTTGTTTTAAAGTGGTACACCTGTGGCACCTAACACCAAACAGACTATTTAAACTTCCTCTTTCAGCTAGTAATAAGTGCTCATCTTGTACCTCTCCAGAAGCAGACTGCGTTCATATGTGAGATTTGAGTCCGGTGGCACCTTAGAGACCAGTAAGATTTCTGGGGTAGAAGTTTTTGAGTCAAAGCTCCCTTTGTCAGATATTGTATCTGATGAAGGGAGATTTGACACGCGAATGCTTATACCTCCAAAATCTTGTCAGTCTCCAAGGTGCTACTGGACTCCAGTCCAGCTGTTCTACGGCAGACCAGCACGGCTACCCTCTGAAATGATGTTCATACGTGGTGGACATGCCCCAGGGCTGAAGTTTATTGAAAAACAATCCAACAGACAATTTTGGAGATATGGGGATTGGTCCTTAATTTGAAGCCTGAAATTTATCTCTCAAATTGTGTCAACATCTTAACTACTGATTCCAGTAAAGGCTCTGACCCATGTGAGGATGGCATTCACACATTAGAAGAAGAAGAGATTGGATTTATACCCCGCCCTTCACTACCCAAGGCAGTTTCAGAGTGGCTTACGAACTTCTTTCCCTTTCCCTTCCCCTCCCCACAACAGACACCCTGTGAGGTAGGTGGGGCTGAGAGAGCTCTGACAGAAACTGATCTTTTTCAAGGACAGCTGTGCCAGAACTATGGCTTGCCCAAGGTCATCCAGCAGGTGCAAGTGGAGGAGTGGGGAATCAAACCCGGTTCTCCGATTAGAGTCCACACACTTAACCACTACACCAGACTGGTGTATGGGACACAACCAACATTGCCCGGTAAATTAGAATGGTTCGTGAAGATATGGGAATTGTTATCAATAGCCAAACTAACAGCAAATAAAAAATTCTAAGACTATTTTAGGTGACGAAAACTGGCAGCAAGTGGCTGCATTTAGAAAAAATCCTTACACTGTTAGAAATGAACGGCTATGAAAGGCATAACTATAAATGTGTACTTTCTCTTCCTTTATTGGCTTTTAATTTGTGAATTAGACATGTTGTGTGGTTTGTGTAGGTGTTCTGATTACATTCTGCTGCATTTTATTAAAAAATGTGCTGTTGTTTTTAATTCATCACACAGTCAAACCCCTTTCCCCCCCAAAGCCTGTTAGACCTTACCTCCATCAGCACTGGGCTGGTAATTCTCTCTGTGTTCCCAGATGCTCCTGGTGAGTGAGGAGATGTTGTGATAGGAGACATGCTGCTGGATGCACAGGCTGCTGGATCCATTTCAGAATCAGCCAACAGAATCTGGGGCGACCCGGGTGGGCGCCCTTGCACAGTGAGAGCTACATAGGAACCCGCTGCAGAGAGAAGACAAAATCCTATTAGTTTTTTCCTCCCCCTCCAACTCAGGTTGAAGAAGAAGAGGAGACTGGATTTATACCCTGCCCTGTGCTATCCGAAGGAGTCTCAGAGCGGCTTACATTCTTTTTTCCCTTTCCCTTCCCACAACAGACACCCTGTGAGGTAGGTGGGGCTGAGAGAGCTCTCACAAGAACTGCCCTTGAGAGAACAGCTCTGAAAAAACTTGTGACTGACCCAAGGTCTCACCAGCAGCTGCATGTGGAGGAGTGCAGAATCAAACCCGGTTCTCCCAGATTAGAGTCCGTGCTCCTAAACACTACACCACCAAACTAACTAGACAGGAGGCCCTGTCAGAAAACCAGTTCCTCAGTCCTCAAAACTTGTCACAGTTATAAACTTCACTATATGGGAAAACAATGGCAAGAAGTCAGAAAACTTTCATCGGCCCCGGTCACACGGGCCAGATAACGCGGGGGTGAGGCGTGGCTGTTTGCCCCGGAGCAAAGTAAAGCGTGGCAGCCCAATCATACGTCCCGTGGAGTTCCCGTGGTTACGCCGGTAGGTGCCGATCACACGGCTATCCTGAAGCGCGGCAAAGAAGCAGCGCAATCACACTGGCAATCGCTAGGCACTGCTTCTGTGGCAAACGGGAATTTTTTTCTCACTGAAGTTTGCGCATGCGCATGATTGAGCAAGCGCATCCTGTGGAGACTTTAAAAAAAAATCCAGTTTGCGACGGGACATGGACGGGCGCCGGATGCCATGGGATTCAAGCGGAAACGCGATCAGACGCCCGCCCTTGCCCTGCGTTTTCCGGAAACTAGTACATTGTATGTGGTAGTTTTTTACTCCGCATCTTCGGCAGGAAGCCACGGGTGAACTACGCTTCCCAGATGTCACGCACCGAAAATCCACCTATCATCCGTGTCTTTAACGCGGCAACTTCTCCGTGTGAATGGGACCATCATTAGATATTGACAAGAGTTCTTAATGTATATTTTAGGAATCATGGGGGGAAAGCACACTGCATGTTCTCTTGAATTCACTCCCCACAGGAAGGCTTTCAACTGAGGACGCACCCGTCACTGCAGTGTTGTCAGAGGGAATGGCTCCACTGCAGGATTTGACATGTGCCAAGTACTCACCCAGCATACAATTGCATCATTGGCATAGTAAAAACAGGTTGCTTACTGGTAACGGTTATTCTTTGAGTGATCATACTGAAGGGCTTTGCCAGTGTGATGGGCACATGAAGTAGTAAACAACAAGGAGAGATGAAAGCACAAGTTTGCCTTGCACCAAATCATTACTTTTATTTCTTTAAAGATGACATGTGTCAGCCTATCATTCAACAAGCATCAGCTTTAGTGAAGCACATGATGTCGGTTAGAAACATAGCCTTCACATTGACTGAATAATAAAACTCAGGGAGATGGGAAGAGTAAGTTTGAAGGACTGATTGATAAGCAACCCAGTTTTCTCAAACTGTGGCTACAAAACATGAGTGGAGATTGTACACTAATGAAAATATGTTCAGTCCTCCCCAGCATCTTTCAGGCCTCTCCAAATTACTGCAGATACCATTTTACATTGTACTTGAATGCACCTCAAGGCCTTTCGACAGGTAATAGATCAACAGCATGGTTAAAATCCAATTACTGACTTGCCTCCTGACTGCATAGGAGCAATTCAAACTTCCACCACTCAATCCACGCACATCTCAAGGGCTCTACTGGGATTTAAAATAGTCGCAGGGAATTTACTCACACTTTATCAGCTTCACCACCTCCAAATGGTTTGAGTGTGTTACCAGAGTCCCATTCACCTAAGCAAAGAAAACAGGTTCATCAATTTTACTCTAGGCAAGTGACATGAACTATCTCTGCCCTTCAAAGTACTGGTTTCACTTCTCCCACATTCTTCAAGAGGATGTTCTTCAAAAGGTCCTATTCTTCACACTAGACAAAAAGACTAAGGATCTCACCAGCCTTGCAAAAACTCCTTAAGCACAGAGATCAGACTTTTCATGTGACGACAGCAAAAACGTTTGGAAGTATCCTTTGTATGTTATTTTTTCAACCCAATACCTACACTACTTGTTTGTGAAACTGCCTAAGAGCTGTTTGAAAAGCTGAAGTGAATCCCAATGCTCAGTCATGAAGCAGAAGTTCTGGCTCCCTCTTCCCCCACCCATCCCAACGCTTACAGTTATGGGCCTTTTAGCAGACTTGAAATTGAAACCTTGTGCGACGTGCATCAGCTTTACAAAGCAAGGTTATGAAACTGGAGTGCTTCCCACAAAAAAGCAAGCGTCTGGCAACAGGACGTCTCCTGCTTACTGCCAGTTCTAAATATAGGAAAATGCACAGTGCCTCAAATGTTCCTGAGAGGTAACTTTTGGCAAAACGCTGTTGTACTGATGGGGACCACTCAAGCATTCCTGTCTCTCGCCAACAGCAATTTAATCTTCTGACGACATCGCGTGTTCCTACCTTGATGATTCGGTCACCAGTTTGGACTCCAGCCCGCATGGCTGCCCCATCTAAAGAAGGGAAGAACCAGCCACTTAGGAATTCAACCAATTTTTATTTTCTGCATTTTTCTGTTCTGGACTCCAAGGAAAATAAACCTTCCCTTTCAGGTTATGCAAGGGCCAAACTCCAGCAAACAGAACATGCTCTGTGCCGCTCCCCACTAGGACTGGCTGCTGTGGACCTTGCTGGTCTCTCAAGTATTCCTGCTTCTCCACATCATAGACAGATCAACTTCAAGACCAGCACAGGACACAGAGCCTACACTGCAGGAAGTCCTCAAGGGAGACTTACCATACTTCCACCTTGGGGCTAATGCACCAAACTAATAAGGGGGTGGTTTGCTAAGCAGATACATCAACTGACACCCACAGAAGTCTTTCTCCTATCTTACAGAAGTCACCCCTGTGTAACCTAGCTCACAAGTATCTATAAGATTCCAAGGCCCTAGGTACTTAAGGCAAGTGACCCAATCTGAACCCGAGAGCTTTACAAAGCAACTACTGGCATCGCTCAGATGATGAAAAAACTTCTGATCAGGGCAGTCTTTGGAGCTGAACAGCTATCTAGTCAAGCAATCCAGCAAGGGAATATTACTCTTAGCACACAGGTTGTAACAGCTACAAGCCCAACTATTTACTGCTTTTTAAAAAATCCTGCCTTTTCTACAAAGTGCTCAGGATAGTGTTTATGGTTCCCTCCCTCCAATTTTGTCCTCAAAATAAACCTGTGATGGACATCAGGCTAAGAGAGAATAACTGTCTGAAGTCAGATTCAGGTGAGTAGCTGTGTTGGTCTGAAGCAACGGAACAAAGTTTGAATCCAGTGGCACCTTTAAGCCCAAGAACGTTTAATTCTGGGTATAAGTATTCATGTGCACGCACACTTGATCAGATATCTGATGATATTTGCACTGTCTGTCAGGTAGAAAGTAAATGCCAACTTTCACAGCTATCATTTAAAAATGCATGTAAGCTGGAACCCAATTTCCCCTGAACATATTTATGTTGAGGAGAGGGTGGGTTATGGAGTGAAGGAAAAAAAATGTACGCTCGTTCCCTATCACTGGTCATTCCAGACTTTTAAAATCCACACATACTGGTTACTAGATGTCCCATTTGTCAATTGTGCAGACTCACTATGTGTAATCCGCCTTGAGTCAAATGTTTGAGTCCTGTGGTACCCTTTAAGACTAATGAAGTTTAATTCTGGGTAATTCGTGTGCCTGCACATGAAAGCTGATACCCAGAATTAAACTTTGTAGGTTTTAAAGGTGCCACTGGACTCAAACTTTGCTCTGTTGCTTCACACCAACATGGCTACCCACCTGAATTCACCTTGAGTCCCTGAGAGAAAGGTGAACTATAAATAATGTAAATAAATAAATAAAACAAAAAAATCTACCGTGCACGGCACACTATTTAGTACTTGGTTAGCATTTCTCAAACAGTAAAAAAAACCCCTCTCATAAGAAATGGCTTTTAGTGCTGCTTCATCGGTTTCAACTGCAGCCTGGCTATATATAATGCATCACGTCTCCTCGCACCCCATCAAGTGCAATGTAGAAGAAGAAGAAGAAGAAGAGGAAGATATTGGATTTATACCCCGCCCTTCACTACCCAAGGGAGTCTCAGAGCGGCTTACAAAATCCTTTCCCTTCTCCTCCCCACAACAGACACCCTGTGAGGTAGGTGGGGCTGAGAGAGCTCTTTGGAGGACTGCCCTTGAGAGAACAGCTCTGACAGAACTGTGGCTTGCTCAAGGTCACACCAGCAGGTGCAAGTGGAGGAGTGGGGAATCAAACCCGGTTCTCCCAGACTAGAGTCCATGCACTTAACCACTACACCAAACTGGTGTGCAATGAAGTGCATTATTTCATGTGGGCTGAGCCATGAAACTGTGATGCTGAGGATCAGGGACAAATTTAGCACTCTGCAGTGTTCTCTCACATCACATGCAGAAATAGATTAAACGCATCTTTCTGTAACACGCGCCGTATGTAAACTGTACCACTTGAAACGGCAGAATGCCGTTAGCAAGCCTACTCACCTTCTTTGACTGACTGCACAAATACCGGATTGTCTCCACTGACCGTCAGCCCAAATCCATTTTCATCCCGTTGGATAATGACACAACGCTGAACAAGACCTGTAAGGGGGCAGGAAAAACAAGAGAAGGAGAGGGGTGTAGGCATCACACCATGGCCTCATCCTGCTAGAACATAACAGATCACAACTGGCAGAACAGAAGCTGTGTGGTAATTGCAGGATAGGCGCACAAAAAGAAATAGGCCAGAAGCAAGGAACACTACTAGAGCAGGTCATGCTTGCAGTACTGATCACATGACACGGGGGTACATGACAACTAGGTAGAGTGTTCTGGATGATCAGCCACATTTTAAGACAACATCTTTGAGAGCAGAATTACTGACACACTCCACATACCTGTCCTCGAGCAGAGCATTTGCCATAAATCCCATCCCCTTCTCTCAAGCTGGGCAGAAAGGTCAGTTCCCACAGGTTTGAGTTTTCAAGAAGACATTGCCATTACTGACCAAATGGCCACCAAGAGTCTACCAGAGTACTTAAGGAGTGGAAGTCAGTCATACATGTTCAAAGTGCCATAACTGAATGTATCAACACCAATATACTGGGGAGTAATGTACCGTTTTTAAACATGTCCCTCCTGAAGAACTGTAAACTTTATAGATGGATATCAAAATGTTAAACGCTACCACCATTAACGAGACATCCATTCCACAGGCACACAGATTTTTAAAACGTTATTGGGATACTTCTGTAGTTTACAATCATACTACAAACAATAGCCACAATCTAGCTCTGGTTATAAGTGAACAAGAATGTTGTTACTGGCTTCTGTTCAAAGTAAGCTGCGCACAGTGACAAGTAATACTAGGTCGCTATATTCTTAAGGTGTTTCTTTTCTATTTTCTTGTGTGCGCGAGGGTGTGCGCTTAGGTCGCAGAAGAATGCAGCTGTGCTCTGTGCAAATTAAAATCATGCCAAAATAAAATATAAAATCCCCAGCAAATTTAGCCCAGAACATGCTCAAAAACAATTTTAAAGAATTCAGCACACAAAAGGTTGGTTTTCAAGAGGTTTCTTTTTCTAACGTTGCACTATTGAGCTTCCGTGGTAAGACAACAAAAATAACACACCCTCTTTTCTTAGACATTTATTTCATGGGAATGGTGTCCAAGTCATAACGGATCTTCAGTGCAACAGAGGCATTTGGCTCATTCTCTAATTAAGAAACTTTCTGTAGGCCTCAAGCCATTCTAATTCCTTTAGTCACATGCAAGAATCTGATCCACTAGGAACAGGGTCCACTGAGTGACAGTATTGCTGCTGAAAAGCAAACTACATGAGCAACTCTGCAAGTATCAGTGAGGTGGTACCACTGGGGCCTGAAGTAATTTTGTGTTTTTTCTGATCCAGTTTTAACCACCACCAAAAGAGGACCCATGAAAAAGGGGTGTTTTCCTGGCACAGAAAAAAAACACCCAGCTTCATATAAGAGCAGTGTTCCCTCTAAGCTGAGTTAGTGTGAGCTAGCTCACAGTTTTTTTTAGCCTCCGGCTCACACATTTTTGACTTAGCTCAGGAAGGATGGCTCCAGAGCAAACTAATTTATGCAGTAGCCAAATCGCTCACTCACAATTTTAATGCCAGTAGCTCACAAAGTGGAACTTTTGCTCACAAGACTCCACAGCTTAGAGGGAGCATTGCATAAGAGGCTAAATTATGAAAGTGTCCTTTGGCTTCTTGGTACCAATCATATTGCTAAGATATAGAGTCACCTAAGACCGGTCCAGAGGGGTGGCATTACCTGCCTACTACAGTATCAAATGCTGCTCTCTGCTTTCTCTGAATCTTTGACATGACTAGGTGTCTCTAAGCCTTGCCTCAAAAGATGATGCTGAAGGGCAGGGCGTGGGGAAAGGAACAAGATCCATTTAAAAAACTCAGCTTGTTTTAAAACTTGCCTGACAAATATTAGAGTTTTATGAGGAAGGCCTCAGCTTAACCTTGCTAGCAAAAACCTTCCTGATTTCACTATCTTGCAGAGGTCAGGCAGCTCCATTTCTTCGTACACGTTAGTTCAGATTCTTCTCCAGAAATATACTTATCAAAATACTACAGTTATTTAAGCTTTAAGAGCATAAGATGCTGGTGTTGACATTAAAAGCCTTATATGGTTTGGGACCAACATACCTGCAGGATTGCCTACTCCCTTAAAACCCACCCAACCACTATGGTCATGGTCTGAGGCACTGCCCCATCTTCTGAGATTAGGTGGGGGGCAACCCAGGAGACGGCTTTCTCTGCTATGGCACCAAAACTCTGGAACTTGTCTGTCTCCTCCTGATGCCATCTTCTGCCAGCAGGTAAAGACTTTTTTGTTTTTGTTTAATGTACCCTAGCTGACCCTCCATCCTGCCCAATGTATTTGTTTATATATATATGTGTGTGTGTGTGTGTGTGTGTGTGTGTGTATACACACACACACACACACACACACACACATATATTAGTTTGTTAGCTACCTCAGGGGTTCTGAGCATCGAAAGAGACATATGAATAAAATAAATACATTAGAGCTTAGAAGATGAAACTTGCACTATTTTGATATATTTTTAAGATTTAAAAGCATAAATGCTATAGTTTTCTCAAACAAATATTGCAGATATATATCTGAAGAAAATACTCAGCTTTGAATTGTAGTCAAAATTAGTCATATCTATCTATCGATTTTGATCAATCTAGATACATGAATGATTTAAATCTATTGATATATCTAAAGTATATATAGGAATTAGCATTATTTAGTTCTGTAGATTCATTTTAAGGTAGATTCTTATATCAATACTACAATAAGAAGTCCACCAGCTCTGCAGGCAGGAGGCAGTAAGTTTAAATGAGCCTTCAGTGCAGTGTTTCACCCACAACAAGCAAGCTGCTCTGCAGCACAGAAAAGAAATCCGGTGCATGTCCTTTTTCATGGGTGGAGCCAATCACAGCCTGAGACAGTCCCATGGCTGTCGTGGTGGCTATGAAGTCCTGAGCTTGAACTGACAAGACAGCCTCAGCGCATCTGTACGGAAGTTCCTAAGAACAATCACCTTTGAGGTCTTCGACACCAAATCTGAGGCCACCTCTGTCAGCTCAGCCAGGAAGCCTGCTGGCAAGTAAGGTGGATGCGAGACCAGTAGGATTTCCTAACCTGTCCCCTATACCCAACATGAGGTTCACACACAACCAGACCTGGTCTCTGTTTGCACAGGGTTATCTACTGACAGGTAAGGACTTACAGAAAGAAATTGCTATCCACCCCCGGCCTGTGCTTCAGTTAGACAAGCTGAAGTTCAATCTGGGGCTGGTTTATGTCATGCAAGATTTTGGCTCGTGTGGAGGAATCACACTCCAATTCCCTGAGTTGCCTGCACTCAGACATCACAGTGAGTTGGAGCTTGCTGAAGTCAGGAAGAGTCCGGTGATGCTCTGCATGCCAGGAAGGAGAAGCGAGAGCCACAACAACAAACTGTATTCATGCCCAACTGGAGCGGAATTGCAGCTTCCTGTGTCATCTGAATGTAGCAGCAGAGGAGCAGAGTCTGAATTTGGCAAGGGTGACTTGCTACAGGGATCTGCAGTGAAAAAGATCAATGGAGAGTGGATGCTTTCTGTGTGATGGAATGGCAATTCCAGAGAGAAAGAGAAGGGAAGAAGAAGGCATGAAAATGAAGAGAAGAGAAGCTGGTGTTCAAAAGATCAATGGAGAGTGGATGCTTTCTGGGTGATGGAATGGCAATTCCAGAGAGAAAAAGAAAGGAAGAAGAAGGCATGAAGATGAAAAGAAGAGAAGCTGGTGTTCACTTTTAAGGCCCTTTATGGTCAGGGACTTACCTACCTGAGGGACCACCTTTCCTCACATGTTCCCCAGAGAGCACTACGTCAGGGTCACAAAATCGTCTGGCCCCTGGCATCAACCAGGACCAGGACTTTTTCTTCCAACTTGGTGGAATGAGCTTCCGAGAGAGACTAGGGCCCTGCCCTGACTAGGGACCTTTCACAGTTCCGCAGGGCAGTGAAAACGGAGCTCTTCCACCAGGCATGGAGCTGCATTTCATCATCTATGTCCTGTGCCAATATTATTTCCAGCCTGAGCCCGCCAATAGTGGAACTTACCACTGAATGTATGTTTCATATGCACTTTACCACAGCTGTACCACCATCACTATGTAAATTGTTTTCGATAACTATGTTGTGTGTTTTATACTGATATTTATATTGTTGTTTTATTTATTGCTATTCTTACGCAAGCCGCCCAGAGCCTGCCTTGGCGGGGAGGACGGGGTAAAAATCAAATTAATAAAAGAAGAGAAGAGAAGAGAAGAGAAGAGAAGAGAAGAGAAGAGAAGAGAAGAGAAGAGAATGAGGACGAGATCTGGAGACAGGAGAATCAGTAGGTGCCGTAATGTTGGAGATATTCATCGAAAGGTGGAAGAAAGGAGAAAGACTGCAAGGGGAAAGAGGAATTTGGCAGAGAGGTGTCCTAGCTTGCTGCCTGTGTGCAAATGGTGTGAACTGGCACTGCCCCTTAGTTCAAGGCCCAGGATAGGTGAGAAGCCGGAGAGAGGCTGGGATGAAGGAAGTTCCCAATAGGAACTGCTGTGGTGGGGGGTATGTTCAGGAAAAAGAAGGAAAGACAGCAGTGGAAGCAAGGCTGGGTGGGCGGGCACAGTACGAAATAAGTCAATTCCACCTGGACCAAGAATCTGTTATGTCTGAAGTTACATGAACAGAATCCTCCCAGGACAAGGAACCACAAATGTGACCTTGATGGTGTCTAACAGAATGTAAAGCTCTATTTAAAAAGTTCTAACCAGAGAGACAAAGTTGCTGTGTTTGTTTTTCTTTTCCCAACCAAGTCATCCTCACTCCCTGAAGTAGCTGAACCTTAAGTGGCACAGAAATCACTATTTTTGTCAGCACCCAAGGTGTGAAATCATCTTTCCTAGAATCACCTCTATCCCTGAAGTGACACATCTTGAGACAGAGACCATGGTAAGAATCACCCCAAGATGCAAACTCCAGCTTGGTGTAGAAAGCATGTAATGATTACTATTGAGAGCCAGGCGCAGTAGGCACGCTAAAGCTCTTCTGCAGTGGCTCCAATGGTTACCCATTAATTCAATTAAAGGTACTGGTTAATGCCTGCAAAGCCCTTCCTGGCCTTGGACCCACATATCTGGGGGAGCATCTTTCCTGACTTACTTTTCAAGGGCAGCTTCATTTATCTGAGAAAAACCTCATGAAATCACTACCCTGCAAACGGGTACAATCAACACCCTGCGCCCAAACATTCTCTGTTGTGACTCCCAGCTTATGGAATGGCCTGACATTGTCAGACATTGAATTACACCTCTCATTCCACAGAATGTGTAAAATGGGATTCTTCAGGACAGCAATTTTCTAAAGGGAACAGAGCTGTAGTTGTAATGTCTGAGAACTTTTTCTCAATTGCACTGTTTTTTGTATTGGACTATATTTCACATTGTTTTCCAGTTTTATCTTGTGGTTCTGAAATTTTTAAACTGATTGCACTGCTTGCTGTACATATTAAAGGGTCATTCTGCATTGTTTGCTAATTCTGTAATCCATCTTTAATGACTGTATGTGTTATATGGCACTTCATAATATTGTTTTAAAATTATGCAATCCACCTTGAGTCTCTGCAAAAAAAGGTGGACTATAGATGAAGTAACTAAGTAAATAAAGGCATCCAGCCATATTACAAAATGGTTTATTCAGGGACAAAGAACGTTTAGTCTTTTGGGGACAAACATAACTAAGAAGCTGAGAGGATTTATGAAGAAGAGAAACCCTTGAAACAGTTTGTTTGCAGATGTTAGAATGATGTTCCCTGCCTAACTTGCATCTCCTTTATAAACAAGGAAGGACTCTGGACTTCTTCCTCCTTCAAATAAGGATTTCAACAGCTCTTACCTTCAAAACTAACTGCCATACCTCAAATCACTTTTGCCACTTCAAAGTATTTCCTCACTAACGTCTAAAGGTAGGCACTAAGAGACTGCAATCACCAGCAATATACAAAGAACAGTATTTTCTGCTTGCAGGCTCTTAAGTAGCTTGGTTTCATCCAAAGCAAACATTGCCAAGTGTTTCCACCCAAGTTCCAGTGCCAGTAGGAAGAAGGGAGGAGCAAGCAAAGGGACAGACTTCCAAGCAAACGTACCCATATAAATCCTAAATGCAGACAGACAGAGCTTCTGCAGGAAGGATCAGAGGAAGCAAAAGAGTTTGGGTGAAGTGTTTGGGTTAGGAAGTAATGTTTCACTTTTTCATACATGAAAAACTGGACACAGTACAGGCACAGGAAGCAAACTACAGATAATCCTCAACAGGCACACAACACGTTTCCCGTAATCAACACAGTTTAGTGTCTTCACAGCAACATTTATGGAAATGGGATTTCCAATCTCCATATCAGGGAGGAGTTTCTACCATGAGATTTTGGGTGGCACTCAGACAAAAATGCTAATATGTCACCTTCAAGGAAGTAATACACTTATTACTTTTTCTGGATAAACATATGCAAAACGAAAAAGTCCTTTCCCTAAATAGAACCACTCACGGAATAATTTTCCATGTGTATTTGCAATGAGCTCTGAACAAAGAATTTAGCCCTGAAAATGCTCATACTCTTGGAAAATATGTCCAGTTCTGAATTCAGTGTTCCCTCTAAGCTGAGTTAGTGTAAGCTAGCTCACAGTTTTTTAGCCTCCGGCTCACACATTTTTGTCTTAGCTCAGGAAGGACGGCTCCAGAGCAAACTAATTTATGCAGTAGCCAAATCACCTGCTCACAACTTTAATGCCAGTAGCTCACAAAGTAGAATTTTTGCTCACAGGACTCCACAGCTTAGAGGGAACATTGGTTCTGATAATGTAGTAAGAACATTTTACTTAAACACAACTCTTGGAAGACTCAATGCTAATTAGTGCCCCGGTCCATCCATAGAGCACTTTAACATGTGAAAAACAGTGGAGAGGATTCTATAGCAGAGACCAACAAGTTCCAATGGCCAGCACAGAATTCAAAACAAGATCAGACCCCTCTTTTTTAATATCCACTGCTTTTCTAGGGAGAGCATGAGATCACTTCCTAGCATTTAATGCATACACGTTGAAAAGAAAAAACAAAATCTAGGATGGGTTCCTTTTGAAAAGAATTCAAGTGCTAAGGCGAAGTGATAGACCAGTAAGTGACCTCCAGATTCAAGATTACTTAGACCTTTTTTAGGATGCTATGTGCAAAGAAATCCTGTTTTAAGGGTCTGATGGAGCAAAAATAGCCTCTAACAAGTCCTTTCTTCCTTGAAAGAGCAGTTACAGGAAAAAGCCTATGGAAACACTTCTGGGAATACAGATATGCACAAACCTGATAGTTGGGATTTATCACTCTAAAACTAAACCCAATCATTCACAGGACGAATACTGACAAGAGAGAAATCCAGGGAAGATCATTTTATGAAACAGAAGTACGGAGTGAACTTGACGCACTTTAACTTAATGCACTTTATGCACTTAAAGTAGTTTGCATTTTTTTTAGCCATCAAAGCCCCCCCCCCCCCAATGTTGTGCTGAATAGCTCTAAGCAATTTGCTTTAGGGATGTAAGTCAGTTTAAATCCAACTGCTAAACCGATTTAAAATGTTTATTGTTTAAACACTAACAAGCTCCCAAGATAATTACTCCTTCTGGCGCACTCTATCTTCAAGACTAAAAATGTACAATGGGCAGAAGAGCATCCTACTCCAAAGAACATACAGTGTGACTGTGGGGTGTGTGTGTCTACTTTCTATTAAAAACTTGAGAAGTGTTTGTCCACTCTTCTTCCTGGTCAACTAATGCTTCTACTGGTAATTCTACAGGTAATTTTCAGGACATGCAAGAATCACGCACTGCAGTTAACAGTGAGAGGGGAGGGGACACCCACCCTCCCCTTGGCTAACTCCAGTCCCCTCCCTTGGCAAACTCCACCTTTGCACTCGCATCCATGCAAGGATGTCTGCACATCCACTCCTGCTGAGCACTCTTAATGTTTAAATAGTTACAGCCATACAGAAACAGTAAATGAATCCTTTTCATTGAATAAGCATTTAATATTCTACATCCCTAATTTGCTTTCCATCTTATGCAAGGTATGGAGAAGCCACCATGGGAAACTCAGTGAGTGAACAGGGAAGTGAAAGGATTCAGTCATTTCTTTAGACAAAAGGCAAGACTTTCTCCTATATGTAACACATACTGTAAGGTCCACGACAACTCAAAGTGTGTGACGCTACTGAAGAGAAGAAGAGATGAGGAGTTGGGTTTTTTATACCCCGCTTTTCTCTACCTTAAGGAGTCTCAAAGCGACCTACCATTGCCTTCCCTTCCTCTCCCCACAACAGGAACCTTGTGAGGAAGGTGGTGCTGAGAGATTTCTAAGAGAACCATAGCAGACCCAAGTTCCCTTAGCAGGCTTCATGTGAAGGAGGAGTGGGGAATCAAACTGAGTTTTCTAGATTAGAGTCCGCCACGCTTAACCACTATGCCACGCCTTGTATATTAGATGGCACTGATTCCTCAGTCACCTCAGGTCAAAGTAAGTTTTCCTATTAGGGAACAGAAGACAACACAGAAAACACCCAGCGTTTGCTACACACGGGTTAGTAACCATCAGCTGCAAGCTTGCACATTTAAGCCACGTTAAAAAGCTCCATCCTTTCCCCTGCAGCAGAGCTGGCCAGGCATGCAGGTAAAGGGCACAGGCCTGAGGCACACAGAGCAGCAGTATGGAGCACACCGAAACAAGGCACGAGGCTGCAGTGGCTGCGTCAAGCTTACCATACGTCTCGGATCTACTCTCCTCTGAGCTATACTTTGTCTTCCTGGAGGAGCTATCTGCACAAGAGCAGAAGAAAAGGAGAAAAAAAAAGATATAGGAAATATGGAGACCAACATGGAATTTAAAAAAATAAAATAAAACAGAATGATTTGTATAATCAGGTTAAATCGTGCAACATACAAAAACGAGAAATGAGTCACACAGAGGTGATATTATTTGGAAATCAGGATGTGAATACCAAAGGGAGGAACTACACAGGCAACAATACACTGTAAAAGTGCTAGTGAGCAAAGGGGGGGGGAACGAAGTCATCGTGATTAAGCTCTTTCCTATACCACCTTATGTTCAACATGCACCATGTACATGAACTGTGCTGTATAAATAATGACTACGGGAGTTGCCTTACACTGGAAGAAACAGTCCATACACACCCTATCCCCAATACTGCTCCAGTAGAGACATGCAACAAGTCTTGAACCCGGCTCTCTAGGAATTATTTTTTCCCCAGCCCTGCTCTCCAAAATCCTTAGAATATCCAAGGAATCACAACAGGGGGTTTTGTGAGCAGACTAGCACTTCTTAGGATAGAAAGGTCAAAGGGACCTAAAATACCCATGGTCAGAATGCTGCAGATCCAGATTAACACGTTTCACATTCACCGGTGAGAAGAGAAATATTTATTCATTAGCGTAACTGTGCCTGCTTGAAAATAAATCCTTTAAAAGGGATAACAAGGAAGTACTAACTATTTATTACGTTACTAGCCCATCCCACTCCTAAGGAACAGGGATGGTGGCATTTATGGCCTCTCCTCATATCCAAGCTGCAAAGCAGACCTTTGCTGTTTCCATTTTTCAGACTGAACCCCACCGCCTTGCAAGGTGCAGCCCAATACGGGGGAGGGCAGGGTATAAATTTAATAAATAAATAAACAAATACACCACCCAATGGATCTCACCAAACAAAGAGGTGGAACAACAATTTGGTTCAGACACGAGAGTCTGACTTTTCTTCATAATTCCTTATATTTGCATATTGCAGTCCGCAGCCTTTGGGGTCAACTCTCACCTGTTCCATGACCCTAGAGAATCACAGACAGAATGGCACAGTACATAGACGGAAAGCATGGGGCCAAGAGGCTCACCCGCAAGCCAGTCAGTCACACAGTTAGGAGCACACAGCAGTCACTGGGTTAGTAGGTTGGAGTGGGTGGAACCTTCACATGCAGACTGAAGTCCAAGACAATATTAGTATGCAACACAGATGGTCTACAAATATGGGGGGGGGGAGGTGAACAGTTGTGTCCAGTTACAACTCTTGAAAATAAAAACAGTCAAATGCCAATTCCCCTGGAAGGCTGCACACAGAAGTTATTTTGTTCGCAAAGGGCTACACATTTTTCATCTCTGCTCCTCAGAGTACCAAGTACAGCAGTTTACCAGCCCTGTGATCTCATTTTGAAAATGTATATGCTGCCCCTCCAAAGACTTGTTCAAGGTTGCTCAAAGTAAAAACGACACAATAAAACCATAAACACAGCAACATACAAATAATCAAGAACAATGTCATAAAAAGAAGCCATAAAAACAGGGGCATAAAAACAGCACAAAACATTCAGCAGCCTAAAATGAGAGTCAAAAAGCAGTCCTCAGGTACAAAGCAGACCACAAAAGCTAAAAAAAGGGAACCTCTCCGTTAAAGGCCTGGATTAAAATAAATGTTTTGCTCTGATGTGTACAGGAACTTCAACATAGAGGGTAGATGCACTTCAAGGGAGAGGACATTCCAAGGGCAAGGTGCTACCAGCCTCATCCATGGTAATCATCCACTTCACTTCTTCAGATGGGTGTGCAGGGCTTATGAGGAGGATCTTAACTGATGGGCTGGATAATATGTCTTAGCAGTCAGCATCAGATACTACAAAGGATACTGCACTGAAGGTCTACCCAACAGGACCTTCTCATAAGCGCAAAGGGAAATGCCACGAAGACAAAGACTGTAGGGTTTTGCAAAACAGCCTCTCGGCTCTCTGTCCTTTGAGCTATGCCTCCTAGGCTCCAACACTCTCATGACCTGCTTCTCAGAATAATCAGCATCTGTGCACAGGTTAACATACTGCCTGTGCGGCTGGTAGTTATCAAAGTGTACAATGACCATACTTGGCACCCCACCCCAGCCTGCCAGGGGACCACAATCTACAGCTACATGACTCCCTTTTGTCCAGAGGACACGTACTCTGCCTATTTTAGTAAATAACTATCAATGGCCCTATCACTGCAGTTAAAAAAAGATAGTAAATCAGCTATACTCTGTCACATTTGCTTTCACAAGAGATTCCACTCATCAGTGTACCAGAACAGATTTACACAACTGAACAGCATAACAGGGAATAACACGCAAACCATGTGAAAAAGGAGTATCTGAAAGTATTACGCTCTTTTAGTTCGGAGAAGGATCAGGGATAGCTTTTGAATACTACACCACTAAAAATATGTGACAACGGTTTTTTAACTCTAAGAAAACTCTTAGATACGAAGTACTGGACTTCTGTGTGGGAGGCTGACAGGATTCTACCTGTAGGGTCAAAGTCGTGGGCACTGATGCAGCGCTCAACCTTCTGTTTCTTGTCTGCTGGAGACTCTCTGCTCAGAATGCTGCCATGCCTGAAGCCAAACAGAAGGAAAAGCCAGCGTGAGTAAATCACATACATATCAGTCAGGACTCCTAAGAAATTATAACTCTTAAACAATTTTGTTAAGAAATCTGAACAAGCATACAGATTTCTTTTTTTACTAATAACCCAACAGCAAAAAAAGAGAGAAGTACTCTTAAGTACTGTATAACCGTATTTGTTGTTGTTCAGTCATACAGTCGAGTCCGACTCTTCGCGACCCCATGGACCAGATCACGCCAGGCCTTCCTGTCTTCCGCTGTATAGGATAGTAGAAAAAAATATTTGTATATATTCCTTAAGAATAACTGGTCCAGTTGTGCCCAACTATCTACCATTTTTACTTTAGAAACATTAGAAGCAGAATATTACTGAGAGTGGGTTGCCATTTCCTGATGCTGGGAAAGACTGAAGGTCAAAGAAGATGGGGACGGCAAAGGATGAGATGGTTAGACAGTGTCATAGATACAACGAACATGAAGTTGAGCAAACTTCAGAGGACGGCGGAGGAACGGAAGGCCTGGCGTGATCTGGTCCACGGGGTCGCGAAGAGTCGGACTCGACTGTGCGACTGAACAACAAGAACAAAAATTACTGAGGTTTGGTTAACACCCACTGGAATGAATGGAAAAATAAAAGCATTACATGTCCTGGGATCCTTTGGACCCCCACCCAAAGAAACCCCACTGTATAACTGCTGTTATCCAGACATGCCAGTTCCTACATTTACAGGGAAGAAAGGCTAGAAAGTGTACTGAGATCAATTATATATCAAGTGGAAAATTAACTTACACATCTGATTTATTGTTAACTGTTAGCCCTTTCATAACGAGAAGCTTCAATGCTCCCATCCTTTCAGACTCTGTCACAACTCTGCACACTGAGATACGTTTCAGTTCTCGTGAATTGGCCTTACAAGATATGAATCGCTATTAATGATCCTTCAATGCCTTCAAACGTATCCCCCCCCTCCCCAAACATGGTGCCCTTTAACCACATGGTAACTAGTGTCTAGCTAAAGGGCAACTTCCAAATTTTCTACTATCTGCAATCTTCTTGAAAATTGAGGTGCAGTCATTACTAATCCTAATATAGTTTGTGTTGTATTTTACTTTGACAAACAAGCTACTTATTGGCCAATGAGTTCTAGGAACAAATCAAAAAGTGGTACCAGGACCAATATGATCTAGGTTATGACATGTACAAGTAGTCAGATTCTCAAGAACTTACCTTGTAGGTTTTTTGAGGGGAAACCTGAAAAAGAAAAAACAGTATACCATAAATATATTTAAGAGTAACAGGCCTTTAAAAGGACTCCCAGTCACAATTTGTTATTAATAATTGTTTCTCCTTTCCTCCATTTCAACTGTTGCATATACTAAACAAAAGTAGTTTGAATTCCCACGGAATAAGATCAAAAGCTTTTATCCCACTATCTATTTTGTGTGTCATAAATGTAACGTTTGCTTTCAATTTCCTGCAAATTGTCCACAAATCTTTGCTCTAGCTAGTGTTTCTGCTGTAGAGCTGTGCATTTAAGTGCCCAAAGCACAGTATTTTGCTCCTGGAAAACAGTAATACTTCCTGTAGATACTGCATTCATTGATGTGTGATCACAGGCAGGCATCCACGTAATACATTTAGAAAAATGAACCCAAAGAATAAAATAGTAGCACATTTAAGTCACCACTTCAACATCTCTATTAAGTAAATCACTAAATATGCCAAGAGATGTCAACACAGAATGCTTTTAACAAATAATACAGTGTATCTTCAGAGCTTTTCTTTAGCCATTTTAAAGGACAAATTTAAAAAGATACTTAAATATTTATTGCACATTAAATCAGTTGGTCAACTTGCATTTGGTTATACCCAAGTACTTATGGAGACAGGTAACATTTTCCCAAGCCACAGAACATTGCTGCACAGTTAAATAATTGTGACAACTTTGAAAGGATTTATTTAACTAGAACCAGTGTATAATGTTATCATCCCAGACCCCCACCATGGCAAAAGATCATCTTCCAGAAGAGATACTTGTTCTGTAGCCTGCAGAGGTACAAAAGCACCCACCCACACTAAATGTGGCTTTAAATAATAAACTCCAAAACTATCATCTCTGTTTCTACTTGAGAATGGCAGTGTACAAA
The DNA here is from genome assembly GCF_001447785.1 of Gekko japonicus. Lineage (NCBI taxonomy): Eukaryota > Metazoa > Chordata > Lepidosauria > Squamata > Gekkonidae > Gekko > Gekko japonicus. The sequence goes on from NW_015164241.1 coordinate 334,566, forward strand.
CAATGCCACATGCGTCAAGGGGAGAGCTGTTCCAAAAGGATGCTGGAATAGATTCCCGGAAACTCCACGGGCTGCAAGCCAGAATCTCCTATTTGTCTCTGAAGGGGGGGGGTATATGGAAGCGGGGCATGTAGGAGGTCAAGACTGCAAGGAAACTCTCCCAGTCCTATGCAGATTGGGCCCATTCACTGCAGAGAAGAAATCTAATGAGGTGTGATTTCTGCCCTGCAATCTAAAACACTGTAACTTGGTATTCAGAGCCAAATTAAAACCGAGATGAACCTATGTCCTGCTCTTGTCAAGTCACTGATTTCCTTCCTAAAAATCCTTTTCAGTGGTTTTGAGATATTCCACAAAGCAAACAAAACTGTGGCATTAAACTAAACAGAACCTGAATATATCCACTCAACAGAACTAAAAGCTGTACGTCATTTTTTGTAGTTTCCTTTTCTCAAACCAGTTACTTAACATTCATGGCACTGCAATACCAAGATTCTGAACAGTGTAAGACTTAACATTCATGGCACTGCAATACCAAGAACAGTAAGTACACATTTCAAGGAACACAATTTATTGAAAATTAAAGTCTGTATGCTCTGTGGCAATTTTGTTGTTTTCTCCTAACATGCTCTGTTCTTTTTTTACTAGAATGTCAAGGTGCTTACAGTCCTTTTTTCCCCTTTTGCTTTTCTGAAGAAATTCCGGTATAACACAAAATACTGACAATTTATTTTGCTGGGGGTTTTTTTTAATGCAAACCACAGAAAGTGACCTCTTAAGGAAGGTGGCCAAGTGACACCCACTGCTAGTGCTCTTTATGAAACTGACTACATAAAGCAACACACTGATGATTAGTAGGAGATCTGGGCAGCAGACTCACCCAAAAATGTGACTCATGAAAAAATCATTTGTGGTATTATTTGCTTTAGGTTTCTGGCAATTCTACAAATGAGTCTAGTTTCAACCTTCAAAGGAGAAAATAAAAAGCTTGCTACTTAAGGAAGCTTGAACCTTCACTGAATTTTATCTTCTGATTCCAGATTTCATAGAATTATCAGATACAGTAGTAGGTATACTCAAGTGTTAAGCTAGTAAGGACATCAAGGATTTGTTCATGTGGGCTCCTCTGTAACCAAGAGCACTCTTCAATTTTGAAGACAAGCAACTAGATAATACAGCACCAAACCAGCAGACTAACAGATTTTTTACCAGTCCACATGCTACAGTGAAAACAACTGTCACTGTGTGCCATAATAATACTACCCAGAAAACTAACATGGCAGATAGACTGTCAAGGTAGATATAACATGATGGAATTACAAATTAAATGTGTGTGCATGGAGGAAGTTGTCATGTATAGCAACTTGAACTCATTAGAGGAGGGGTGGCATGAAAATGTAATAAAATAAAGATACCCCATATGGAGCTTAACTACTGCAACAATTTGCTTCTGAACTATCTGGATCCACCAATTTTGGAAACCTGATTACTGATGAACACTCTCTAGAGATTATCTGAGAAGAGGTAAAAAAAGAAACCTGAAGAAAGAGGAATGCAACACTAAAGCAGAAACTCCAGCACTATGGGTAGGGTTGCCAACCCCCAGGTGGTAGCTGGAGACCTCCCACTACTACAACTGATCTCCAGGTGACAGAAATCAGTTCCCCTGGAGAAAATGGCCGCTTTGGAAGGTGGACTCTATGGCAATATACCCCAGGGAAGTCCTTCCCCAAACCCTGCCCTCCTCAGGCTCCTCCCCCCAAATCTCCAGGTATCTCCCAACCCAGAGCTGGCAACCCTAACTATGGTCATGATGGCAAACCCAATCCTATCATGCATGGTTGAGGATGCTTGCAGTAGTAGACAGGGCTGTGCCTTTTCACATAACTTTGACTCATTTGGGCTGTAACCCACTGCCATTTATTTTATTGGCTCATTTAAAGAGAGTTGTATCCAGTCTTTCCAAATATGTGCTCTAAAGTGGCTCACAATAGAACAATACAATAAAAAATCTAAAATACAAAACCATTCTCAACTATTAAACACTAATAGATATCTATACAAAACAGCAGCAGGAGAAGACGGGGAAAACCATGGTAAAACTGTTGGATTTTTCCTTCCCTACATGTGTTTGAAAGAAACCAGCATAGACACCAGGTACACCTCCTTAGGAATGGTAATCCAGAAGGCCCTGTTTCCACCTACCACCCAAATCATCTGTGAAGGCAAGGACACTGCCTATAAAATCTCAATGAATGCTCAGACTTGTATATGAGAGAAGGCAGTCCCTTGGGTATCACGGTTCCATGCTATGTGATGTAACCAATGTATTGTGGTACTGTTTCTACCACAGATGCATATTGCATGATAAGACTACACTGCTTTGGGGGAAACTAAAGCCAAGCCTGTAGGCAGACATAGCAGCTTTAGGTGCCGTGTTCAATTCCTCTCAGTCCGTCAGTTCCTGCTACAATCCACCCCCGCCTTTTTTATGCCACTCAAGGCTTGTCAAAGCTCCCCCAGTATTAAAAATGAAGCAAGGTGATTTTAACTTTTTTATTGGTAACTCACAACAATGCCGTTCTTATGTTATTATTCCAAGCCAAACTTTAAGCATGCATAGGGTAACACCATCTCAGCAACAGAGTTGGAGACAGACTGAGAAGAGAGAGGGTGGGAGTGTAAATGCCTAGCTGCTAAAGTTTCAGCCACCATTCAGCCATTCAGCAGCCCAAGCAAGTGCTTTAGCACTGTTCCATGACACAAGTTCTTGGATTTTTCCGAACGCTGATGTCAGGGTTTTTCAGAGAGAAAGAACTGCATTTACGGAGTAGTCAAGGAAGGAGGGCTTCCCCAGCAGTTACTCTCAATGCAGCCATTGTGCTTCTGTGTAGCTGGAGCCAGGGCCCTGTGAGTGGCTTTAGTTGCTGTAGAGATTTTGCTTTGGAAAAAGGGGCGTTTTATAGCCAAACGGTTCCAGCACCAACCCTGTACTTCCCAAAGGGTTTAACTTTTACCATGCATAGCTCATTCCTTAACTAAGGCATAAACTATTTTAGTCCCACTGAAGTCTATGGGACAGAACCAGGGTGTGTCAGGACTCCAGTAAGGTACCCCCCCCCCAGTTGTGAACAGTTAAAGAAGGCATTTTTATAAAGGAAACAGGTCTATATAGTAACAGATTAGCCCAGGAGAATGCACAGTATTTCTACTAATGCAATACCATGTTCTACACTGTTTAATATTTAATATGTCTAATACTTATGCTTTGTTCAGTCAACAGTTCTGCTGCAAATTTCTGCAATTTCTAGTCCTATTACATCGCTTATTAGATATATCATCCTACTGATTGCACTGATTTACATTGTGTAATACACCTTGAGTCTCAGTGAGAAAGGTGGACTATATGTAAATAATTAAATGAGGAGGAAAAGTATGAATTCAATATATTTTCAATTTTTTTAAAAAGGCATATAAATGTATATGTAACACGGTTCTCAAGAATTTGTTGATGTCCAAACATGTTTATGCAATAAAAAACTAAGAATGGATGTTTTCAAACAGCAAGGAACACAAAAGCAAAATATTTTCAAATGAAATCAGAAGTGTTCATCTTTGAGCTTTTTTATACAGAAAAATATGGAGAGGTTTTATACAGAAAAATATGGAGAGGTTTTATACAGAAAATAAGGTGTCTACAAGAAACCTGCCAGTATACAACAGTGTGGGGGATGACTGTACAGCCATTTGGGGTGTTATATTCTAAATGCTTTTCCTGACATGATTATTAAAATAGGCATGAGAAAATTCAGATAATGAAGCATCCTGCAAACAATGGAGAGGGAGAGTAAGCGAGTAGAGGGGAATCCCAAGTAACACACAGCAATTACCACAGATATTCTGTACAGACGCTTACCTAGAATGTCCAATAAAAACTCCTTCCGAAAACTCATGTCTGAACATGCACATTTAGAAATGACCAGAAGAAGCTGGTAATTAATACATACCACCTAAGGCTCATTTGACAATGTACAGGATGTTATGCCTCTTATTTAAAACATTTTAACTAGCACTGAGGAACTGTGTCTGTGGAATACTTAGCCCTGCTATGGGAAGCTCTGTGATACACAGTGCTGCGTAAGCAACATCAGAGCCTTATGAACTCTTTAGGTGACAAGGAGGAGAAAGGAAAAAGAAAGTGTTCACAACAGGGCTTGAAAATTGCTTCCAGTTCCTTGCAATCAGCAAGAAGCTACTGAGCAAATAAGCTGTGGCAAAATAAGGCACAGCAAGTGAGGAAGGAAAGCTCTATAGGAGAGAAGGTGCAAAAAACCCAAAAACCCAACAACCCTTGGGAGAAGCTTGTGTGGATCTGTGAAGAAATGCGAGAGATTTGGAGGAATTAAGACTAGAAGGAATTCAGGGAAAAAATTCTGGAGGCTATAGGAAGAACTTCCTTGACCTGACCTGACTGGGTCAGTGGGAGGAGAAAGGGAGAAGATAAAATTCCTGGAATCAAGGAAGAAGCTCTCTTTGGTCTGAAGTCCATCAGAGCAGGCAGAACTCTTAACTTAGGTTCGGAGGAGGAGGCCATTGACCCTGTGTTGGCCTGGGGAGCTGAAGGAAACTTCAAGGGATAGGAAAGTCTGTAGAGATCTGTAACTTACTAAGCTAAGGTGCCAGTCCTATATTTTAACATCTGATAGGGCATATAGAGAGAGACAAACAGCAGAATTGCATTTTACCCATTTCTTTTGAATCCTTCACTCAATCTGGTGCTGTGCTAAAAGTATACTTGTGAACATTTCCTTTTTAATAAATACTTTATAACTTTTGATATTGGTAGTGGTTCTCTGTATCACATAGACCTCCACCATCTTGGACACGCTATTTTTAAAAGGAGTGCCAGGTGGAAGGCAGGCAGTTGGCAAGTGGCTATTCCTCCAGGGGCATGTAAGGCAGTAAATGGTCACTGTGGTGACCAGGCAAGGCCTCAGAACTTGGAAGGGAGTCCTGACCCTCCCAGGGTGTAATTCCTGCAAAGGTCAGGTGGTGGCAGCAGACTACCGGAGAGAGAGAAAAGCCTCTCCAGGTGTTGAGAAAACCTTGGAGGGCAGAGTAGAACAGGGCCTGTAGGCCACAGCTGGCCCATGCCACCACAGGGTCAAAAAGAGTGTGTAAAACGAAGCCCATCCCTTTCTTTTATTTATTTACTATATTTATGGTCTGCCTTTCCGAGATCAAAGCAGATTACACCATTTAAATCAATACAGCCAATATAATGAGATGTCCAACAAGCAACGTACTAGAACTAGGATTATAGAAATCTGAATATGCGTAGCATATTAGACATGATGCCATGACCTGCATAGCTCAGGCTAGCCCAATCTTGTCAGATCTTGGAAACTAAGCAGGGTCAGCCCTGGTTAGTACCTGGTTGGGAGACCTCAAAGCAATGCCAGGGTCGTGACGTAGAGGCAGGCAATGGCAAACCACCTCTGAATGTCTCTTGCCTTGAAAATCCAAGGGAGCTGCTGCAAATCAGCTATGACTTGATAGCAAAGAAAAATTAGACATGATACAGAGTGATGATACAATACAGGAAAATGCTGTTACATCAACAAAAAAGATGCAGGACAACAGGGTAATACATGCAGCAAACATAATATGTCCTGTCTACAATGGTGCAGTCCACAATCCCTTTGTATTTATAAAGCACCTTCCTGTACCATTCTGTGATTGTATTACCTATTATCTTTATAGAAAAGCCCTCCTGAACACTCCATTTTACATAGTTTGCAGAACAACAGAAACATAAGGCAAGCTGTTCCACAACGTGGAGGCCACAACAGAGGAAGCACGCATACGGACAGTTGTTGATCTTCCCTATTTGCCAGATGGCACCTGCAGAAGGCCCTGAAGATGCTGTCATGGCAAAACACAGGTGGAGAGGCAAGTCCTGCAGATAGGAGGGACCAAGGCCATGCAGGGCTTTGTATGTAGTAATCAGTACCTTGAACTGAACCTGATAACTAGTGGGCAGCCAATGGACTGACTGAAGAATGGGTGTAATATGTATGCTCCACCTTTTCCCTGATAACTTTTTTCCTGATAACTGAGCTGCTTCATTCTCTACCAACCAGAATCTCTGAGTTGGCTTCAAGGGCAGACCCATGTAGAGCACATTACAATAGTCTAGTCTTGATGTTACCGTGACATGGATTTTGGTGCCTTGTAGGGCTTTGTATGTAATAATCAGTACCTTGAACTGAACCTGATGACTAGTGGGCAGCCAATGGACTGACTGAATAATGGGTGTAATATGTATGCTCCACCTTTTTCCTGATAACTTTTTTCCTGATAACTGAGCTGCTTCATTCTCTACCAACCAGAATCTCTGAGTTGGCTTCAAGGGCAGACCCATGTAGAGCACATTACAATAGTCTAGTCTTGATGTTACCGTGACTGGATTTTGGTGCCTTGAAGGGAAGGGACAATCTTCCAACCTTGACATGTAGCTTTCTTCCAACAGTTACTTCCTCAGCAGTAATGATGGGTTCAGTATAACCTGTAGGCTCTTATCCAAGATGGCAAGGATCCGCTGAACCCCATCAAAAGTGGGGAGTACACTGTCCTTTAAATCCTCAGCTTTCCCAATCAGTACTACTTCGATCTTGTCAGGATTCAGTTTCAATTTGTTCTCTCTTAGCTATTTAACCACAGGTCTTGGGCTGTGGCTCAAAACTTCTACTGCATTGCCAGATCTAGACAGAGAGCTACAGCTAGATGTCATCACTACTAGGCTCTTATCCAAGATAGCAAGGATCCGCTGAACCCCATCAACAGTGGGGAGTACACTGTCCTTCAAATCCTCAGCTTTTCCAATCAGTACTACTTCGATCTTGTCAGGATTCAGTTTCAATTTGTTCTCTCTTAGCTATTTAAGCACAGGTCTCGGGCTGTGGTTCAAAACTTCTACTGCATTGCCAGATCTGGACAGAGAGCTACAGCTAGATGTCATCACTATATTGATGACACCCAAGAGACGGAGAAGCAGAGAACTCCAAGAATGGCATAAGAACCACCCCTCATGAATGTTCTACACTTGCTCATAGCCACAAGTCTCCTTTTCAGAGGTAAAAGAATATCAGCACACTTGGGGTCAGTGTTCCCTCTAAGCTGAGTTAGTGTGAGCTAGCTCACAGTTTTTTAGCCTCCAGCTCACACATTTTTGTCTTTGCTCAGGAAGGATGACTCCAAAGCAAACTACTGTATGCAGTAGCCAAATCGCTCGCTCACAACTCCAAGAATGGCATAAGAACCACCCCTCATGAATGTTCTACACTTTCTCATAGCCACAAGTCTCCACTCCAGAGGTAAAAGAATTTCAGCACACTTCGGGTATAATATAACAGTGGCTTTTGATGGGCATATGAACAGTAGCTACTAGATACCAAGAAAATATGCATGTGTAAGCAGGGGGCAGGCAAGGAAGGCACACAGGTGCTTCAACACGTAATGTCTAACCATGGAACTATAATGTTTGCCTTTTCCGAAACTCATGAATTCAGCCAATGATGGCAATAAGTATTGAATAATCTACAACAGGAGGTGTTTACCAAAAAGCTTTATATAGTTGCTGTTAATGTCAAAGAACAGTCCAGTATATCCTCTGCTAACAGCATTTGAGCTAGAGAAAAACGAAGCAACAAAGATCTTGAGTCAGGGTTCCTTGTGCCCCCCCCCCCAGGTTTTCAGTATATCCCTCTTCCTGATACTGAGATGACAAGTCCTCCATCCTAGCATCCAATGCCCTTTGCCACCCCGCTACAACCAGCTCTGATAAGAGATGTAAAATTCTGGAAATTTTGAAGTGGGGGACAGTTTTTTTCTGTCCCCCCCCCCCCAGGAAATAATGGAAATTTGGGGGGATCAAAATCTATGCAATAGTTACTTTCCTATCAAGCCTTTATAACTTGTTTTACATACATAATTATACTAGTTGGCTTATTTATGGAATTAAAAAGTACAAATATTTTCACTTTCTGTAAGAAAATTTGCAAGTATACCCAATACTTGAGAAAGAGTTGCAAACTGCTGTACCCAATGCTACCATAGCACATGTATCTTTCATTTTTTGCTGTCTGATAGGTAGGACAAATTAAAAGTAGATGTAGAAAGCAAAATCTGTAGTTAAAACAAAGGAAATATTGTTGGACAGAAATTCTCTCACAATGTCACAACTTAAGTAGGACTGTCAGCAAGTCTGGATATTAAGCTAAAATTTTATAGCACTGGAAGCACTGAACTTCTTAATAATGTACCATCATTAAAACCATTACAGCATTTTAATTGTTGCCGAATTTATATTTAAACACAGATCTTGAAAATACTGTATATGTCTACAGCATAAGAGGTCCCACCCCTCCAGCATTCCCAAATTCCCCAATTTTTCTGTTGGACAAAATTGAGAAAGTCCTCAGACTTTTTCATGCTGTACATTTTGTGTGTGAAAACCTTTGCCTAAAAAAGCATTTCACTCATCAATATTTCATAGGGAAAATGGAAAATGGCCTTAAACATGGGGGGATATCCCCCTCCTTTACTATTTTTTTCTTGGGCCTTCACATCTCTACCTTTGATCCTTACCTTCCAATTTTTGTATTAATTAATGCATAGCCCATTTCAGACAATATGCTCCAAAAGAATGCTATGGATGTAGCCAAACTATACCTATTTGTATATTTAGCTTCCTTTTTTAAATACTATATGATATACAACTATATACAAATGCATGTGCACACCTTCTTAGGTAGGAATCAGCTAACTATAAACAGATGACAGAATGCAACAGTTTTGGGCTGGGCAACCACTGCTTCTTCTCTCTCAGCCCATTTCTACACCCTGATGGATGATCTTCATTGGGAGAGTGACAGGGGGATGTAGTACCAACACAGGAGGAGGAGGATTAGGAAATGGTGTGGTCAGTTGACCTTATCCTGGCTTCAACTATGTCAGCAGCTAGGTTCTATATCCAAAGTTACTTATTCAGCCTTGCTAAAGGGAGTTTAACCCCAAGTCAGCAGGACTGCCAGGTGTTACTCATACGGGAGTCTGCATCTAAGCAGGCTGAAAAGTATAGAAGAGGAAGCAGTAGCAGGAGGATTTGCGTCACTGGAGATCTGGAGCTGCTGGGAACAGCTGTCACTGTAGGAAGCCCCAGCGACCAAAGGGATGCAAGGAAACTGTCTTTATGTATACTGTGGACTATCTTCTGTAATTAAAGTACATTTGTGTTGCCAAGGTACTTTGCCTCACTAAGCTTCTCTGACCACCCAAATCCATGGAAGAACCCTTGCCTCAGGCAAAAACAGCCTCCAGCAAAACAAGAAAGTGCATCCCTGTTGATTTTCCTGCACCTCTCAGGAGTTTTTGATACTGTCAACCACAGTATCTGGAGATGCGAGCTGGGCTGCAATCCCATGGCTCCACTCTTTCATGACTGGCCAATTTCAGAAGATGGTACTGGAGGCCTGCTGCCTGGCCATGTGGCAGTTTGGTGTAGTGGTTAGGGGTGTGATACCCCACTCCTCCACATGCAGCTGCTGGTGTGACCTTGGTTCAGTCACAGTTCTCTCAGAGCTGTTCTCGAATGAGCAGTCCTAGAAAGAACTCTCTCAGCTCCACCTGACTCACAGGGTGTCTGTTGTGTGGAGGGGAAGGGAAAGGAGATTGTAAGCCGCTCTGAGATTCCTTCGAGTAGTGAACGGCGGGGTATAAATCCAACCTCTTCTCTCTTCTTCATCTTCTTATGCTATGTGGTCCCACAGGGATTCATCTTGTCTCTCATGCTGTTTAAAATCTACATGAAACCTCTGGGAGTAATAACCAGGCAATTTCAAGCAAGGTGTCACTAACAGGAGGATGATAACCAGTTCTATTTCTGCTTTACAACTAAGCTGGGTGAATCGGTGGAAGCCATGAACCAGCAGAAGGCAACGGGATAGATGAGGACCATACACTGAAGCTGAGGCCAGCCGAGATTGAGCTGCTACCTATCAATGACAAAACTGCTCAAGGATTGAGCAGTCAGCTGGTACTGGAGGCAGCTGTGCTCTGCCTGAAGGAGCAAGTTCGTAGCTTGGGGGAGCTGCTGGACCCTGGCCTACAGTTGGAGGTGCAGGTCCCTTCTCCTTCTGAGGCAGAGGACATCTTGCTGCTGGGTGATTCCCACCGTCCAATCAGAGAGGCAGGAACAATTTTCAACTTCCTGTCTCTTGCCTGTGGGAGTTGCCCTCTTCAGTTCTTTTCCTGCCTCAACAGGGAGAGCAGCTTAGATCAGGCTTTGCCTTTGTCTAATCGTTAAAACTTTAAATTCCTTATTCAACCTCATATATCTTCTATCATAGTCACAAGGAAACTATCAAAATCATAACATAGTCAGAGAAGAACCTGACATCCCCAAACAACCATCAAGTGAATTGGTGCTTCACCATGTTTTTTCTTCTTCCATTGGCCAAAACAATCAAAGCTTTAACATCCCAGTGGCCAAGTGACCTTATGTTTGTCTACCCCCACCCACTATCCAAGTTCCTCCAAAATTGTTCAGGAAGATCAAGGACCAGAAGGCAGTACTAGAATCATATTGCCCTCAAGGACCATTGTTCTCCAATCCTTAGGAGAGGGCAAACCAACTATCACTAACACTCCCGGTATCACCGAACATGCTTCAACAAGATCCTGTATGGCGTCCACATTCAGGATGGCTTCATTTAACTGCTTGGAGATTGAGTGGGGCAACCTTTATGTCTAGGCCTTTTTACAAAACACAATGGATACCCTGCTAGATTAATTTACAATATTTCTTGGAGGACTCCCATCAAGTGTAGTAGTAGAAAAGGTATTGACCTCCTGAAGACTAAGACTAAATTGGTTCTATCCTTTCTATACGAGGGACATGATGGTGGGCTCAAGGATTCTTCCTTTACAATGTTAAATTGCAACTCTGACAACAGTGTTAAATTTTTCCACAGTCTGAGCCTATCTGGACACCTCCAAGCCCGCCGCCTTCCCAGGACGACCACATGGTTGTCAATATCCACCTTTGTGGGGTACTCTAAGGTGAACAGCTATGATTTAGCTGTCAGATTTTGGAAGTGATTTACAACATATTCTCAATCAGGAGGATGATGACCCACCCAGTAAATGAAGACACGGCTCTGGGAGGTTCCAGCAAGATGTCCTCTGCCTCAGAGGGAGAACAACCATTGGACACGTACCGTGAAGGATCCTTCTCCTCTGAGGAAAGGAGGACATCCTGTCCTTCCAAAGTCATCATTGAACTAGTTATTCAGCAGGTACACTTCTTGTCTCACGAGTACTGTTTGCCTGTTTTTTCCTTATCTAGGTTGCCACTCTGTTCTTATTAATTTGTTCTATTTCCTTGAATTGACTTTACCATCTTACTGCTTTTGGAGTTACCAGAACTGAAGAGGGCAACTCCCACAGGCAAGAGATGGGAAGCTGAAAAATTGTTCCTGCCTCCCTGAAGGATGGTGGGAATCTCCCAGCAGCAAGATGTCCTCCTTTCCTCAGAGAAGAAGGACCCTTCACAGTAAGTGTCCAATGGTCGTTCTGTGGCACATAGTGCTTTTTACCAGCTTTGATATGCCAGCTACAACTGATCCTTGAAAAGCATGATCTGGCTACTGTGATCCATGCTCTGCCACATACAAACTATATCCAATAAATATTTAGCTATCCATTATTACTCCAAAATACTCCAAAAACAAAAGAACTGTACACATGCAATTCAAACAGTGCAGATTCCCCAGTATCTACTGCACTGTAATACCTACATACTCCCTATGGAAAATTTCTCAATGTTATCTGAGGGAGGGGCCATGGCTCAGTGATAGAGCCTCTGCTTGGCATTCAGAAAGTTTCAGGTTCAATCCCTGGCATTTCCAATAAAAAGGACCAGGGAGCAGGTGATGTGAAAGATCTCTGCCTGAGACCCTGGACAGCCACTGCCAGTCTGAGTAGACAATACTGACTTAGACAGACTGATGGTCTGGTTCAGTATAAGCCAGCTTTGTGTGTGTGTGTGTTAGCAAAGGTAAATTATTTAGCAAAAGATCTTTTTCCTACATAATAAACAGCAAAATTGCCACACTTGTCCCCAAACTGAGGTGCCTTTCTCAAGAATAGTCTGGTGTACTGCCTTGGACACGAACTGCATCTGAACGGGGTTGACTGGTTCTGCTAGAATCTACACATTGGTCTCACATTTTTGTAATTAGTGTTTTGTTATTTTATTTCATTGTACTTTACTAAATACTATTGTAATGACTCTTGCACAAAGTATCGAAGTAAGAAACTTTCGATAGCAAAGAATGAAATGGGATGAGGAAGGAGAGAGAGCAATAATGTCATAATGACCATATCAGTGGGAAACATTAAATAAATGCACGGTATGAACAAATGACTCAAAGAAATGTATATATTAATTATACTGGAGTTAATACACACATTATTTATCCCAGCTCCTCTTCAAAGTACTTACTCTCTTGAATAATATATCAGAAACTCCCCCTAAAATGTTATTTTAGTAATCACTATCAACACTCTGAACAAATCATCAAAAGCTTTTGCTTCAAGACACTGCTGGCTATAGCAACTCTGAAAAACAGAAGTCTAATCCCATTCAATGCAAAAAATTGTTAGTGCCTATTGAGTTCAGAGGGAGGTGAAGGCTACCAATGACTTGCTTCCCTCTAAGAGAAGGGTATCTAGAGTACTGTCTCCCTATAAGAAATACTACTTCCTTTGTAGTAATTTCCCCTCAAGGAAATTGTTTCATAGCATTCCCACCCAGCACATGTCTATTCTAACATGCATGAATTAACAGACCAGACTGCAGATGGATATAGTGACACTCCCTGTACTATCATAAAGT
>NW_015164241.1:347576-363826 GCF_001447785.1 Gekko japonicus
ATTCTGTGTATATCCTGGACCAACAATGTTTAGGACGCAAACGATGTCAAATTCCCCCTTCCATAAATTGGGGGGGGGGGAGCTTTGAAGCAAATCTTCTGCTTTGGAAATATACCCTGGGTATTTAAACAAACCATAGACTTCATCGATTGCCTACCTTCTGTATATACTAATTTGGATGGCTTGGTTGCTAAGCAAAGAAGATTATATACATACTGATGATTAAGAGGGAAAAACTCCTCACACCCCATTATAGAGAGAGAATATAGCAAGCACTGAACAAAAATTACTGAAATCAACACCAAGCCAGAGGAATATTTGCAAGTCTCCCCTACAGGTGAATCACAAAAGCTGTCCAGGTGGTTCCAGCCAAGAAGCATCACGACTCGGATTTAGTACAGGACTGAAGAATGAAAAGGAGAATAGCAACACTGCCTGCTCCACTGTGCAAGACATCATTTCTGGCTGTCAAAACCTTTGTTCTCAAAGCGAGGCTGAGCTCAGATTCTCCCCCCCCCCCAAAAAAAAGATATGCTTTTAGATATAGGATGAGACCACACAGAGACACACAAAAAGCAAATGCACAATGACCACACAGCTGCTTACAACGTTGTACTCTCCAATCAAACTCATTGTTCACCATCAATGAGCATTCTTTCATCTTTTATTACCCTGCATCCAGAGAAGCTATCTTTCTGTCCCTCTTACGACTGTCACACATCAGGGCAGGGAAACAAAGACTTCCAGAGATTACCTGGATTGAAGGAGAGGGAAATCATCCAAAGGATACCTCCAAAGGCCAATCAGGGCCAGACCTTCTAAGAAAGCCAGCTACCTCCATCTGATGGGGGGGAGGGCTCTCGACAGAGACTCATCCAATATTCCTAGGGAAGCATCTGGCTGGTCCACTAGGGTGGCAGGCAAGAGGAGGTGGAGTTTCTTCATCCCTCCCTCCTAGTCATTCTCTGTGCTACAGCTCAATGCTGCGCTATTGACAGGCAGGCAGAAAACAGCATTTACGTACTTTCTCTGGAAAATACTGCTATGAGGATTAATAAGGGAGGCTTTGTCTGAAAACGTATCTGTCTTAGAGGGAAGCAAATTAATAACATAATTAAGAAGAATCATGGGGCTATGAAACTCAGTGAAACAAAAGCAATGGAAAGGGGTCAAACAATTCTGCTTTATTTTACTTATCTGTTTTCTTTATCACCTTAGACATTTTGTTCTCTCACATCTTTTGAGCACATTATGCTTTTTTACAGCAAGTCAGCCCATTGGCCCATGTAGTTTATTACTGCCTAGTGGACTGGCAACAGCTGTCCAGGGTCTTGGGCAGAGAAAGGTCTTTCCCAACACCTGTAAGACATGAGGTTCTTTGGTTGGAGACGCCAAGAATTGAAGGAAAGACTTTTAGCATGCAAAAATCATGCTCTACCTATACACCACATCCATCCATCTTATGATTGGCTATTTAATTGTACACGGTCATGTCTTAACTGCAGAGAGAGCCAGTGTGGTGTAGTAGTTAGTGTGTCAGTTTAGGATCTGGGAGACCCAGGTTCAAATCCTCACTATCACAGATGCTTTCTCAGTAACCTTGGGTCAGTCACACACAGTAAGCCTAACCTACCTCATTGGGTTGTTGTAACAATAAAATGGAGAAGAGAACAATGTAAGCTGCTTTAGGTACCCAGCGGGGAGAAAGACAGGGTGTGAATAAATAATACAAGTTTAGTCATTCACTGGCTTCTAATTAGGACAAAACAGATCAATTCTCCTCTCAATATAATATACTTCTATATCTTGATGTAACTTAACAGCCATGCAGAACAAATGACAGCATTATTAACACACTCACAGTGGACAGACTTACAGCATATGGTAGCAACCTTGGTGAAGAGCTACACTCATCTAATAATTTATTTCACGATCGAGCGATATCTATTGGGGGGGTAATATCTGTAACTAAATCTATGGATTGTATTGAATTTTGCTGTAAAAACTATCATCTTAATGTGTGTAATGTCTCTGGTCTTGTCTGGGGAAAATGTAATATACACTATAAGCTTATTCACATGTGACAGAACTGTGTGCCTGAGAGTGAGAAGAGCCACACAGAGCTAAATATTGCCCCCTGGAAATCTCACTGTCCTATGTTCCAGCTCTTTAAACACAGACATGGTTGAGCCTTAGCTAAATCTACTACTGGTAGAGGAGGAGGGGCAAAACTACTGAAAACCATCCCTGGCTCTAGCAGCTAGCTGCTTATCACAGAAAACAACAATGCACAGATCTTTACCAACAGAGGACTTTGGCCTCTCTTCCAGGGCTCCTTGGTGAGCATGTCTCTGCTTCTTCGAACAGGGCACTGAACGAATTGTCTAGGGCCTTTACCTGAGCAACAGTCTACTTGGCCTTGTGCTACAGTGCTAATCTCATATTCCCTAGCTTTCCTTCCCTCCTGGTATGCCTCCAGCACTGTTCAGCAGTCCAACAAAATGCAACAGCTCAGCTATTATCACGTGCTAGGTGGAGCATGTGTATTGCAGCTATTCTGCACTCTCTCCATTGGTTGCCCATCAGTTACCATGTTCAATTCAAAGTACTGGCTGTAACATATAAGGCCCTTCATGGCCTTCAGCCCTCATGTCTGCAAGATATCTCCTCCTATGCTTCACCAGAACACTTCACTCATTTGAGCAAGATCTTCTGCAGTTGCCATCCTACAAATAGGCACGGTCGACAAAGGGCCGTGCACATGTCTTCTCTGCAGTGGCCCCCCACCCTATGGAATGGCCTGCCTGAGGAGGTCAGCAAGGCTCTTATACATCTGGTATCCCACAAACTATGTGAAACAGAATTGTTCAGGAAGGCATTTGTATATAGGCAATACAGGTATAACAGAATGGATCAGGACAGTGCTTTAGTGAAGGGATGGGACTGTGAACTATACTGCAACGTAGCATGTATTACCTGTTTGCTGTATGTATTATCCCGCTCCCCTGCACTGCCTTCTGCTTATGTAACACCATTTTCCGCATTGCTTAACATAACATGTCTAACACTTTCTGCTTTGTTTCAAATTTCTGCAGTTCTGCTGATTGCATTGCTTATTAGATGTCACATCCTATTGACTGCATTAACTTCCACTGTGTAACCCCACCTTGACTTTCAGTGAGAAAGATGGATCATAAATATAAATACATAAATAAAACCTGTTCCTCTTTCTCTGGATCCTGCTCTGGGTTTCTCCTCACTATCTGCCTGACTGTGGCCCGGGATGCTCCAGGATACAGAGCTGGGATCTGCTTTGTGTATAACCAGCCTGACTTCTCTGCTTCCCAACCCTGGCTTTTCTGCAATTTTGCTGTCATCTATGCCTATCTGTTTGCAGGCCCCTTCGCCCACTGGAGCACTGGTGCTTTGAGTATATCCAAGGGCTTACCCCCAGCAACTACAAAGCGTATGAGCAACAAGATCCAGGAATTCTGTCATGATGGAGGTCAGCGGGTCAGTCCAGAGAGCGGCCAGCTCACTGCTCTTCCGGCCATGTAACTGATTCAGCCCTGGGGAAGGAGGGCAGAAGTGGAAGGGCTGTTTTCTTTTTCTGCCCCAATAAACCTAATTAGGATTGTGAGCAGTGCTGGCGGGAGAGAAATTTCTTCACGCTACACTGTCTGTTTGTGTTTGATTAATGTAAATCTTCCCAAGGCTCTAACCATGCCCCAGGCAACAGGATGGCTGGAACCTTGTTAACAAGCATCCGTGCAGCTGAATACCGAAGAAAGAAAGGAAAAAGGGGGTGAAATACTATCAAGGCTTTCCCCCGTAATAATCTAGTACTGGTGACACTGCGTCAACAAATGCTGCTCTAGTGAACAGTCACTTCATACACACTAAGGAGGCTCAGAAGAGAACCAGCAGATACACAAACATGATCAGTAGCGAATACAAGAAGGGGGGAGGTAGTGTCCTTATGCACTCTTCTTACCATTGATAAGACCCAAACTGTAAATGGTGTGTTACTAGGTCACTTTAAAGCAGGAGCACTGTAGAATTCCCAGAACATTAAAAGTCATGTGACCTCAACATTACAGACAACTCTCAGATTTAACACACAATTCAGAAAATCTACTAATACTGAGCTTGAATAATGTCACTGACTCTTAAGATCCTCTCAAAGGAGTAGGAACTAATCCAAGTAATTCCGAAATCCTGGGTAAAGGTAAAGGTTTCCCTTGCTCAAAAGCCGGTTGAATTTGACTCTAGGGATGCGGTGCTCATCTCCATTTCCAAGCCGAAGAGCCAGCGCTGTCCAAAGACGTTTCCGTGGACATGTGGCCGGCATGACTAGACGCCGAGGTGCACAGAACGCTGTAACCTTCCCACCGAAGTGGTACTTATTTATTTACTTGCAATTTCTTGCTTTCGAACTGCTAGGTTGGCAGGAGCTGGGGCCAGAGACGCTCCGTCATGCGGCACTCGGGTCTCGAACTGCTGAACTACTGACCTTCCGGCCTGCATTTCAGTGTCTTAACCACTGAGCCACTGCAGCCCCTCCGAAATCCTACTCATCTCTTATATACCACGGCCAATGTATGTACACGAGAGGAAGGGGAAGGGAGCAGCAGACAGGTTATAGCATGTTGGACTTTGGAAATCCTACTCATCCCTTATATACCACGCCAATGTATGTACACGGGAGGAAGGGGAAGGGAGTAGCAGACAGGTTATAGCATGTTGGACTTTGATCAAGGAGTGGTGATGGTGGAAAGGGCCGTCATGTCACAGCTGACTTACGGTGACCCCACGGGGTTTTCAAGGCAAGAGACGTTCAGAGGTGGTTTGCCCTTGCCTGCTTTCGCTCATGGCCCTGGTATTCCTTGGAGGTCTCCCATCCAGATACTAGCCAGGTCTGACCCTGCTTAGCTTCTGAGACCTGACGAGATCAGGCTAGCCAACTGAAACCAGTTCTGAAAGGAGATCAGTTCCTTATTTATTGATTTGATTTGTGTCCCGCCTTCCCCGCCAAGGCAGGCTCAGGGCGGCTTACATAAAATTTCAACAGATAAAAATGACAATATAAATATAAGCAATAAAACACAGAATAAATTCTAAAAGCCATTTGTACGGCGGTGGTGGTACAGTAGTAGCAGCAGACATAATAGAAATACAGTCAGCAGCTGATTTTTCTATCGGCAAGCTCAGGCTGGATGGTGGTATTGGGCACAGAGTCTTAGGTTGTTAGGTGCGGCGCCTTCCCTGAAGGCCTAGTGGAAGAGCTCCGTTTTACAGGCCCTGTGGAACTGTAAACGGTCCTGCAGAGCCCTAATCTTTTCCAGAAGCTCGTTCCACCAGCTTGGAGCTGCCACTGAGAAGGCCCTGGCCCTAGTCGATGCCAGCCTGGCATCTTTGGGGGCTGTGAGGGCCAAACTATTTTGAGACCCTGACTGTAGTGCTCTCTGGGGAACATTTGTGGAAAGGCAGTCCCTCAGGTAGGTAAGTCCCTGACCATAAAGGGATTTAAGATAAGCACCAGCACCTTGAAATGAATTTAGTACACTATAGGCAGCCAGTGCAGTGCTTTTAGTGCAGGCTGGATGTGCTCCCACATGGGGAGACCCAACAACAGCCTGGCTGCCACATTCTACACCAGCTGAAGCTTCCGGATTTGGGACAAGGGCAGCCCCGTGTAGAAAACATTACAGTGGTCTAGTCTCGAGGTGACCATCACATGGATCACTGTCATTGTGTTCAAGGAAGGGAACCAACTGCCTGATCAGCAAAAGATGATAAAAGGCTGACTTAGCAGTGGCTGCTACCTGTGCCTCCATTGTTAGGGAGGCATCCAGGAGCACTCCCAAACTCCTAACCTCCAATGCTGGCACCAATGGCCCCCCGTCAAAGGATGGGAGTGGGATCCCTAACCCCCAGGCCACCCCGACTCAGACACAGGACCTCCGTCTTCGTCAGATTCAATTTCAGTCGGCTCAGTCTAAGCCAACCAGCCAGGGCCTGCAGCGCCAGGTCCAGGTTTCCTCGACTAGAGTCAAACTGGCTGCCCAACAGCAGATAGAGCTGGGTGTCTTCTGCATACTGGTGACAACCCAGCCCATGCCTCCAGGCAATCTGGGCAAGGGAGCACATATAGATGTTAAATAGCATGGGGGAAAAGTACCGCCCCTTGGGGCACTCCACAGACTAGTGGGGGCCTTCAGAACAGCTATTCCCCTAATGCCACCCTTTGTCCCCAACCCTGAAGGAACAAGGAGAGCCACTGCAAATTTTATCTTTAAAGTTCGCTCATATACTAAGTAACCACATCACTTCTGTTCCCCTAGTTATAAATACGTGTACTAGTGCTTCCTTTTAGGGGATCTCTGGGAATTAATGGAATTTCCACCAAAGTTAAGCTGTCCTCACTTAAAAGAAATGTGTATGCCATCAACTCTTTTAAGCATTGATTTCACCTGGTTTTAGCCATATTGATATTGCCATGACATTTTGTTAGCTGCTCCAGGTACAATGCAGCAAAACAGAATATAACATTTTAAGTAATATAATTATTTTTAAATATCCCATCTAAAGGATAATGGAGCTCTCAAAACATTAGTAGTCTTCCACTTATCAAACTATAATTAGTTGCTTCAGCCTACAAAAAGTGTTTATATTGTTACCGCACCTTCATTACAGGTCCCATGAAATACCATATATGTGCCTATCCAGACCATACTCATTATCAATGTCCCAAAGCTAGATTACTGAATCACAAATCCTAAAATGCCACATTATGGACATGAATAGCCATGTTGATTGAAAAAAAACTAAACATATGGAGGAATTTGAGTAATTTAATGAATCTTCGTGTGGTCTCTTAGGGAAAAGAGCCCAGTTGTAGCTGTCTGCAGTCATGTAGGAATGAGCCTAGCAACCAGAAAATTTGAGCACAGAAGACAAGGACAATGAGCTGTATTTCACAAGACTGATTTATTCTCCAAACTGCGAGTTCAATATTTACCATAAAATGTAAAAAAAAAATCCACATATAAAATAACCCAAATTTTATTTAAGAAGCCTTGGAGCAAAAGAAGGTGGAGAGAGGCCTTTTTAGTAGAGACTAATGGTAGTGGAGGAAAATACATGATAAAAAGTCAACATTACTAACTCTGGTTTTTATAATGGTGGCTTAACTTTACATTTTTACGCACTATGTTTGCATTCTAAAAAGAGTGTATCAGCCAGCTAAAACAGGTTATATACAGGCTGTAAAGTCAAAGGAAACCTAAGTGACTTAAATCCCTTGGAAACTGCAAGTCATTGAGGCACAGGGTGATTCCGCACTAGACCCTAAATCCTGGTTCAGCCCTGTCCCCGAATTTAGATTCTACACTACACTCGAGTTCACCCCTGTAATTATCTCGGGGTATTTTTTGTTTCCACATTACACTGAGGTCACCCCAGTTTCGCCCCACACTTGTCCCGGGATACATGGATGCTGTTATCACCAGGGATAAATGCAAGATATTGTGTAATGAGAAGAAATCTGATAAAACCAGGGATGAGATCCAAATGTGGAAAAGACCACAGTAACTTATCTTGAGTACAATCGACACTCCACTGAAATATACCAAGCACTAGGAAATGGTGTTAAAAATCAGGACTACTATTTCAATCTATTTCCATTCTGTCCGTTCCTTTGTCGTCTCTTTCCTCGTGTCCTTCCTATCCAGTTTGCCATTTGCTTTTCCCTCTCATATCCTTTGCGGATAAAGGAACTCTCCACTAGTGTACCAGAAGCCTGATCCCTGAAAGAACAAATGATGCAAATGGGATGCTTGTTAAAATGACAACAGAAGCTGTTCTCCTGCTGGTTAGAACAAGATATGGTAAATATTTATGTGGAATTCACAGACCTTTACCCCAAATAAGGAGGCAGGCATGGGAAATGAGCAGCTTCCCAGAGCCACCACAGCGGATATAGAGAAGTCCCCAAGGAACAGAATCCTCATCATAGAGAGAAGTTGCAGGGCTGAACATTGCCAGATCTGACAGAAAAGTGCCTGGCTTCCTTTCTACATGGCTTTATATTTGTGCGACTGGTATAAAGCTATTTCCTAGTGCTGAGTCACCTTTGAGAAGATCAGCCTCTCAATGCACCAGGCCAAAACTTACTACTTCAATGCTAACATGAGTTTTAACATCCAGCCATAAGCAGTGAATGAATGCCCAGTGCCAACAACCTAAGGTAAAAACGCATAACTAAAAAATACAAATGAGAGGCAGATGCCCAAGTCAACCACTTCCTGCATGCAAAGGGTTAACAATGTCATGTAAGCAGCTGCCTGCATGCAGCACCAGAGACACTTTGCAGATACTGTACTCTGGCTATTTTGAGGTCTTTTGGGGCTCTGGTAGCCCCGTGTTCCCCATAAACATTATAAGGGTCACCAAAATTCTACTCTTAGTAAGAACAAAGATTGACTTTGGCACCTATGAAGACAATTTTTTCTGGGGGACTGAACGTATTTCTAACTTGGGGCAGAAGGCAAAGGAAAATATTGACTAAAAAGGGCTAGGGATTTTGCCTAGTCTTCACACAGAATGCCTGCTTCCCAAGGCATTCCAGCACCGAACTCCAGAACAATGGAAAGACATTTATTCAAGTTGCTAAACCATAAGACAATGAATATGCCATTGTTTTACTATGATAGCTATTTTTAAAATGTTGCATAATCACTAAACTACATATAGGGCTTCTTGTGGGAATAACATAACCTCTACTAAAGTTTGGCCAAGACAACATCAGCAATAAATATAGGGGAGGGGGGGGAAGAAATCAAGTTAAAAATATAAAGATTGCAAACCTGGGGCTGAAATAAATAAATCTAATGAAATAAATAAATAAATAAATGATTGTGCAACCCTCACCTCACAAACCAGGCGATGTTCATCATGAAATTAGGTTCGTGACGAGATTCGTGCCCATCCCTAGGTGCAAAGTCATTACTATTTAATAGCTCCAGCCCAACCATCAGAAGGAAAAAGAGACCCTTGCCTTTCCATCAATGGCTATTAGCCACAAGGTATAGATAGGAACTCTTGGTCTGGGGCAAGTGATGCTCTGCATTCTTGGTGCTGGGGGGGGGGGACAGTGGGAGGGCTTCTAGTGTCCCAGCCCCACTGGTGGACCTCCTGATGGCAACCTGGTATTTTTGGCCACTGTGTGACAGAGTGTTGGACTAGATCGGCCACTGGCCTGATCCAACATTGGTTTCTCTTATCTTCAAATATATTTTAAAACAGTTTTGCAAACTGTTCCAGAATATCCATTATATTGTATCAGCTCACTGCAGGATAAAAACTATACAAGTTGAATAAAGTCTATGAATTTGAGCTCTTAGCTCTAGACATGCATGTGCCCAATATCAGGAAACAGCAAGAAAGATGCAAAATTACAAGTAACAGTATCTATTCTCATTCTCTCAGCCTCTGAAAACACAAAACTCCTTCTCAAAAAACAGATTCAGATATTTATTATCCTTAATGTGGCAGAAATATAGACCAATGTCCAAATTTTAGCTCAGCCAACAACAGAAGTAGTCTTATCACTGATAAAGCCTCAGTTATTGATTTCGCCCCCCCACACACACACAAACACAAATCATTTGTTGGTTTGGGGGCTGCGGGAAATAATCTATCATCTCCCAAGCACTCCAATCTCCCTCTGCAAAGCTATGTTTACCTCTAATGCTGAAAAACATGCTAATACTGTGGACAAAAAAAAGGAAATTAAAATATAATAACTCACATTAAATCACCCCATTCATTGTTTCAAGTTTGCCTTGGGCATACAGGATTCCAAATCCTGACAAGAAAGCTACTCTTGACCCCATCCTATAGCAAACGGAGACTGAATGATAAGTCATGATCCAAAGACACGCAAGTCCATAGCAGGGATGGGATATGAACTAAGACCCTCAGACACAGAAACCTATTTGCTATCAGATCATGTAGCTGTGCCTTTCCTAGCAAAGTAAGCAACAGACTCCAATGGTTCTCAGCCACTTGTAAAACATGAGTCAGTTAGTTACTGTTTGACAATTAAGTTTACATTGTTAATCTTTGGGGTGACTTTGAACACAGTAACTAATGCAATAATCTGAGAAGTGCCACTTGTACTCTACAGATAAACTCCTACATTTAGTGGAGACATTTTAAAAAGGCTACAGTTTTGATCTGCAAGCCTGCACCTCATTTAAGAGTTTCTCTATCCCTCAAATTTCTAAAACAGAATAAACAGCAGCTCCAGAGAGTCCAGATATTAGTACAATCAGAAAGGGGAAATGTGCAACCTAAAAAAGTAACAAAAATAGATTTTATTTTAATTGTCACTGGGAATACATTGCAAATACAAAGCTAAGCTGCAAAGAATAAGACCTACAATGATAGAAGCTTGAGTCTTCACACAGAAGCTTGGTGGCCCAGACCTACCAACAGAGACTTGGCTCAGTGGTAGAGCCTCTGTTTTGCATGCAGAAAGACCCTGGTTCAGTCCCTGGCATTGCCACTTGTTTTATTTCTTTTATTATTTCAATGTATATCCCACCCTCCCCACAAGTGGGCTCACTTAAAAGGGTTCATGTGGTAGGTGCTGTGAAAGACCTCTGCCTGAGACCCTGGACAGCTGCTGCCAGTCTGAGTAGACAATACAGACCTTGATGGACCAAGGGTCTGATTCAGTATAAGGCAGTTTCATATGTTCATATATATTCAATTAAAGCTAAGAAGGAATGACAATAATGGAACATCTGAATGAAGAATGTTAGCAATCTTACCTCAGTGACTGATTTCTCAAACACACCCATCCCGCGACTGACATTTATTACCAATGGACTTCAATATTATCTGGTACTAGATGCCATTTTGAAAAGCAAAGATATCCATACAACTTTGTGTGTTGTCTCAGTCACTTACAAGGTTGTATACTGCTGAGTGAAATCCACAAACACCTGAACAAGTCAGCATACATCATCTGACTTGTTATCAAGGAAGTAATAAGGTGGCTTCTGCAGATGCATCAGCAGCAAAGTTCTATTTGGAGGCAAGGTGCACAACACCCAAAAGGAAGCTCAGTAGAGAAACTGCATATTGCCATCAACTCCACCATTTCAGCAAACAGCACAGCAATGGAGTAACTGGTGTAACTATTATGAGAATATTCTAAATACAATCTACTGTCTGGACGGATGTAGGCACCTTACCAATCCTAGGCAATACCAGCTGCCAATAATGCTTCTGTACACAAGCTCTGTTAACTATACCCCCGAGCAAGTTGAATGATTAATTATTAGTTGCCTTAAATGCTCTTTACATCAGACTGGGAGTAAAGAGTTCACTTTTCAGGGATATGTCAGCAGTAGTCCCGCTCTAATGCCATCCACCAGTGACCCAGTGTGGCTCTCTTTACCATTCAATTTACAATGTCTTAGTAAGTACTCTGCTTCATTACTGGTTAGTTTCTTTGTTCTGGTTTTTCCTCCTTGCTGATTTCCAGCAGCTGAATGCCACTGAGCTGGACACAATTCCAATTTAAATAAAGAAGTCGATAGCTACCATTCAGTGCGTCCTAGAGGAAATCCTAAAAAAATAAACGAACACGGGACTATAATACTGACTGAAGGATTTTTACAAAGGTGTCTGGTCTGAGACAGAGCAGACTGAGAAGAAGCTAAGTTTTAAAATTTGGTGGTGTGAGTTCCTACTTAAATTTCTGATGTAATTTGCTGTACAGCTGAGTAGAGACAGAGCACTGCTGAAGTACTGCAGGAAACACCGTGGGAGACCTGAAGAAATCACCTCCTTGCAAAGTAAACAAGCAGTAGGTAAATGGAAGTCTTTAGAAGTGCTTCTCAGGCACCCCCATGCTCATGTTGGTGGAATAAATAAGCAGCAGTGATGAAGAGTTTCCAGCAGCTGTGGGAGCATTAGCCAGGAAAGGAAAGGGACTGTTTTCAACTGCCTCTTCCACAGTTAGTGAGACCACAGAGCATAGCAAACTGCCTATTACTCAAAACTTGCTGCAAGGTTATTTTTCAACTCCAGAGCTTAATTATCTGCTGCTTCATCATCAATGATTGAAGGAACAGTTCTGGATAAGACAGATTGCCTCCTTCAGAAAGGTGGTTTCAAAAAGCCAAGAATGGGACTTTAAGAACACACATTCACTCTTCACCTTTGCTCAACACCTGCTTCAGCAAAACATACCACTGCTAAAGTGTGCCAACGAGCTCCAAAAACCTTCACACTCTATAGGTGAGCTCTGAATTCCACAGCGGGAGCTTGTCTTTTGCCAGCTCCTCATCCAGAAGACTGGAGAGATGGTTTCCCAAGGGTTTCAACTAAGGTAAAAAAAATCATATTGGAAAATAAAGTATTGAAATGTCCTTATTAACTCAAGTCCTCAGCAACATCGGAGACAGAAATACATGCTTTAAATTCATCACAGCTGAAACTTGAACAGAGTTCTTTCTTTCAGTTGGCCAACAATATGTCACACAGAGGTGAGTGTCTGCAGACTATTAATGTCTGTGAACGTATTTCCTAAGTGAGATGGACACTGCTAGTCTTACAAGACTTCCTGATGGTTGAACAAAAGCATAACAAGAAGATCTTTCTATAGGTAAAATGCATTGTATCCTTGGGAATAAGAGCTAGGGCTGCAGGCGAGGAGGAATACTTACAAGGGCTGTGGTACCTCTGTCCTCCATTATGAGCAAAGTTTACTGGTGGCAGACAAAGCAGTCCTCTATGGAGGAGGGGCAGTTTAATGTGCAGGTATAAAAACTGCTCTTATGTTACTGACTCCATACTTTATTCTTAAAATTGCATGCAGCATGCATTACCTCCATATTGTACCACAAAGTTGTACGTTTGCACTGTAAACAATATAAAAAACGTAACTCTTCTGTTGTCATAATAAGGTAAGAAGTAAAACAATTTTCCCCATTGTCATAACTTTACACTGAATTCTATAACCCACTTGTTAAGTCATTTTAGTCCCACTGAAATTTTAACAGGAGAGTACACCAGCCTTTAGCAGGAGTTTCAGTGTCACTGAAAAAACTCTAGGTACTTTAATGAATCCACTCAACACAGGCTGACAAAACATATTTTGCCAAGTCTCTGAAAGCCACTCTCTAGATAAGGCCTTCCTCAGATAACCAGCAGACACAGAAACACAAACAGCAGCACATGTGGTACCAGCAGCAGTCTGATCACCACCCGCAAGAACCGCTTCCCCTTTAGAAACCACAACAACTGCACACAGCAAACCACAACTTATCATCTTGATCATTTTGACAGACTACAGGAACAGATCACCGAGATTTGTAGCTATTTGTGGTGAAATCAGGGGGGCCACCATTACGCTTAATTCTGGAATTCATATTTACTCTTTCACGTTGTTGGGCAGATGAATTACCTTTTTTTTTTAACATGTCATCACTGAGAATACTTCCAATTCTGTTTCTTTGTTAATGACATAAAGCATTACGTACCACTTTAATATAAAAGTAACTTTCTCATCTCCAGCAACTGTTTTCTTACGCAATAATTAGATTTACCATCCTACTTTTCTGCAGATAAAGAGCAAGAGGAAAAAATTACTTATGCAAAACAAGTTTTCAAATTTACTGAGACCCTTGGACAAATGTAAAATCAAATTAGCACCCAAGCCACCTGTTTCAATACAATGTCCCCAATTTCAAGGGGGGAATGGCCATTATAGATATGGGCCTTGTTGTTATGTTGTTATGTAGCAGGTAAAGATGGTGGGTAGTCTACGGCAAAGGTCTTCAACCTTTCCAGGTCCAGGGTGCACCTTTCACCCCCAGCCAGCAGTGTGACTGAACTACAATCACATGACAGGAAATCATGACACAACATAGTAAGGTTGCCAGGTCCCCCCTGGCCACCAGCGGGAGATGGGGGGGTCAGGTTGTCAGATCCAGTCTGGGAAATTCACCAACACATGTTACTTATACCGTATGTCTTTCTCAATCTAGCAAGCATATAGTGCACATAATGTAGGGCCTCTAAAATAGACTTTTTTAAATGGATGCAGATTAAAGTATCCTACTCTGTGCACAAGCCATTCTTTATTGTATGTGTGTATATTTGTTTAAATCTTTCCCACCTCCTTTTTACTTTATTCTCCAAATTTAATTTTATCAAACCTGTATATATTTTAGAGAACATTATCATTATAGTCTTTCATCATTATAGAACCTTTTACCTTCTCAATAGTAGTTAAACAGCTCACCTGTCTTTCTCAAACAGCAGTTTTAAAGAATGTAAGAGAGCCAATGTCATGTAGGGGTTAAAGAGTCAAACTAGAATGTGGAAGATGCCAGATTTGAATCCCAGCTCTGCCATGACAGCTTGCTGTGTGACCTTGGGTCAGTCACTCTCTCACCCTAATCTACCTCTGTCACGGCTCAGGTGGGGTGTCACCTGACACTGCCACCGCTCTGGTTCCAGGCTCCTCTGAGAAGGCCCAGAGCACCCTCCCAGGCCTTTAGATCTCCCTTTTGGCCGAATAATAGGCGTGAGGACCAGGCAGAGTGAACAATGAAGATAGTTTATTGTATAGGAGATCTAACAAACAAGGTGCAGAATAATAACAGTAAGTGGGAGAAAAGAAAAGAAATCAAATGCCCTAACGCGTCTAAATATATACGGTCCCTAGCTCACTATCGAGAGGCCTTAGACTACTCACCCTTCCCTCAGGATGAGGGTTTCTTCAGGAGATCAAACAAACAAGGTGCAGAATAATAACAGTAAGTGGGTGGAAAGAAAAGAAATCAAATGCCCTAAATATATACAGTCCCTAGCTCACTATCGAGAGGCCTTAGACTACTCACCCTTCCCTCAGGATGAGGGTTTCTTCCCCACAGCAGCCTCAGTCCCTTCTGCCTCTGTTCCCTGGAAATAAGAACAGCTTTCCCTCTTGTACCAGTTCCTATATTCCCCAGCCCTCTTCTTCCCTATTGGTCAAAATCGGTGCCAAAACTTCCCAAGGCCTTCTGGGGTTTGTAGGCCCAGCCTCCCTTACTGCTAGCCAGGCTCCCTGGGCCTAGTAGGCCTCTGGTGGCACAGCCCAGCTCATGACAACCTCACAGGGATATGAGGATGAAATGGAGGAGAGGAGAATGATGTGCTGCTCTGGATATAAATGAAGTAAGTAAATAAATGGCAGGTATTTCAAAAATACAAGCCTTTTCATTAGAGCATTACATCTTGAAAGGAAACTGCTTGTTGTATTGGTACAAAAATCGCATTCTAGAAAATCTGTTTCTGCACATTGGTAGTACTGTGCTGAGACTGTCCGCTTTTGGAAAAAGACAAACCCTGGCACATATCTAGCCACCCAAGCACAGACATTTTCCTGTGTCATTTTGCTCCAGACCCTTTTCAGCCTGGCTCCCAGTCAGGCTATGGGACAGAGAAGCCCTAGCAGCTGTAGTTGATTATTTCTGTCTGAAAGCAGACAAACGCCATGCCTTTTCATTGCTCCTGCTGGATCTGTCTGCAGCCTCTGATACAGTGGGCCATGCCATCTATTTGAGGCATTTGGAAACAGAAGGATCAGGGGATCTGTGCTGGACTGGTTCACAGCATTCCTCATGGACCAGACCTCAAAAGGGTTGCTCCATGAGACAAGCTGTCCTCAGTTTGGGACCTATTCTATGGGGTTCCATGAGGGTACCCGCCTCTATATCTCCTTATTCAAACCTCCTGGTGATGCTGTAGAGATCCTGAATTCCTGCCTGTCTGATGTGGCTAAATGGCCAAGAATGAACAAATTGAAACTACATCCTGGCAAGGCAGAGGAATGCTGGTTGGAAAGGTGGAGATCTTGAAGGACGTTGTGCTTCCCAACTTTGATGGGGTCCATCTGACCCTTGTTAAGAGCCTGGGGGTTATACCAGATTCAACTCTGTTTAACACAAAAGATGGTCCCCTAACCTTGACTCAGCCAATCTGACCAACTGGATCCCCACCATGGAAACACTGAGACTAGACTACAGTAAAGCACATTACATAGGTATCCCTTCAAATTCAACTCGGAGGCTCCAGTTGGTGCAGAACTCATAAGAACATAAGAGAAGCCAATGTTGGATCAGGCCAATGGCCCATTCAGTACAACACTCTGTCACACAGTGGCCAAAAATACCAGGTGCCATCAG
>NW_015164241.1:364052-368648 GCF_001447785.1 Gekko japonicus
GTGGCCGGGCCGGAGAGTAGGCGGAGCTGCGCGCCTAAGGAGGAGACCGCCACCACTGAACGCCGGAGACGCCAGAGAATGCCAGAGAAGAACTACCCGCTGGTCCAGTAGACCCGACCATGCCGAGCCAAACGGAGAAACAGCAATAGCCACCACAGAGGGGGTGCCGGTAGGTTGTCCCACCCCCCTTCATACATTGTGGCCCTAGCTAGGAACACAGGTGATTAGCACCAGAAACCCTGTAAGCCGCTCTGAGACCCTAGCCATGGGACAAGAGCGGGATATCAAGTCTAATGTAAATAAAATAAAAATAAAAATAAAAATCTTATAAACCTCAATCATTTCACCCCTCAGCCGTCATTTCTCCAAGCTAAAGAGCCCCAAGCATTTTAACTTTTATTCACAGGGAAAGTATTCCAACCCTTTTATCATTCTAGTTGCCCTTTTCTGCACTTTTTCCAATGCGATAATATCCTTTTTGAGGTGTGGTGACCAGAACTGTACACAGTACTCCAAATAAGGTTGCACCATCGATTTATACAGGGGCATTATGATACTGGCTGATTTGTTTTCAATTCCCTTCCTAATAATCCTGAGCACAGCACTGACCTTTTTTATTGCAGTCGCACACTGTCTCAACATTTTCAGTGAGTTATCTACTACGACTCCAAGATCTCTCTCTTGATCAGTCTCTGCCAGTTCGGACCCCATCAACATGTATTTATAGTTAGGATTTTTGGCTCCAATGTGCATCACTTTGCACTTGGCCACACTGAACCCCATTTGCCACATTGATGCCCACATGCCCATCCTCGGCAGATCCCTTTGGAGTGCTTCACAATCCTCCCTGGTTCTCACCACCCTGAATAACTTCGTGTCATCTGCAAATTTAGCCACTTCACTGCTTACTCCAAATCATTAATGCACAAGTTAAAAAGCATTGGACCGAGTACTGATCCCTGTGGTACCCCACTGCTTGCCACCCTCCACTGAGAAAATTGCCCATTTATACTCACTCTCTCTTTCCTATTAATTAGTCAGTTTTTGATCCACAAAAGGACTTATCCTTTTATCCCGTGACTATTGAGCTTACTTAGGAGCGTTTGATGAAGAACTTTATCAAAAGCTTTCTGGAAGTCAAGGTAAACAACATCTATTGGGTCCCCCTTGTTCACATGTTTGTTCACTCCCACAAAGAAGACTAACTCCAGAGCTGATGTTAACGTGTCACATTAATGTTTATGCTTTGCTTTCAGCTCTGCAATCAAAGATTTCTGCAATTGAAATCTTTTTGCATTGTTTATCTTATGTCCCATTCTGATGATGGCTTCCACACATTCCTGGGGTCAATGGATCAGTGTGGAGGAACAGATGCACAAATTGATGGGTTTGAGAAAGGAACAAAGAGATGAAATCAAGCCCTTTCCTTAGTGGAGCAGAGCTCACAGTAGAGGAACAAGGAGCTATTTCACCCCTTTGTCTTTTCTCACTCTAGCCCTCCCAACCCACAAGACCCTCAACCCAGGAAATGCTCTGGAAGGGGATGCCAGAAATGGAGAGAAACACAGGGAAACCTCAGTGCATGGATGGTTGGGTTGGGTTGCAGGAACAGAGAAGAATGCAGGAAAAGTCTGTGTTCTGTGAAGAGTGGGCAGTGTACAGGCCACTAGCTGCATAATTATTGAACTTAGGCTCCCAGAAGTTATTATCCTCAGACTTTTCTTCAGGTTAATGAGCAGCAATGTGCCTTGATATGAAATCTCCTCACAACAGCTAATATACTATTAGCAAGAAAGCAGAGAGCAAAACATAATTCAGAATATTCAGAAGACCTGAGTTAGGTCTGGGACATCATATGTATGGGTGGAAAAGACTGTTTACTTTTTTAAAAAGTTCCACCTCTCAGTCACCGGACTCCCAAAGGCAGCTAGTAAAGAAAACAACAACAACAGTAAAACATTCATATGCATCATGGGAGAATTATAACAAATATAACTGGAGAGTTAGACCATTTTGTATTTCCAGAATGCCTTAAAGCAAGATATAGTTATGCAGGATAACCCATTACTTTTGTGAAGCTTGTTGCTTATGAGTAAGATTCACTATGCTATCCTTATTCCACTGTTTGTGTGATACAGCCACCAACACGGACAGCCTTTTAAAATTCTGTAACTAAAGTCACCTCCATCATTCCAATTGTTTAAACTGTGCTGTGCTTCTTGTTCCTTGTTGCTTGCAAGCAGCTGGATTGGTGTTGACTAACATCTGCTTTCCAGGTATCTGGTAACTTGAGTACTTCAGCTCCAGAAACTCCACATTAAGGAGATGGGATCAAGAAAGCAGAAAGGATATTTGGTTTATGCAGATAATACTCATTAACACACAGTCAATAAGTTTCATTGCATATTCAGAATATATATAATTCTTCGGAGAGTCAACAGCAAACTCACACAGCAAGGTGGGAAGAGGGGAAGGAAGCTTTCTTTTCTTAACCCTCTTTCACAGAATCTAATACCTGAAAAAAAGATAGGTGGCTATTTTCTCTACTACATGCTACGTTTCCTTACACAAAGAACGAAACTGGTCTCAAGTGCACCAGAGGAGCCAGTAAGCTCTAAAAAGCTAGTACTGACTTTACTTTTGAGAGCTGACATGTGGATGAACTTTCAACTGTGCAACTTTTTTTTACTTCACACACCACTACTCTAAAAACTGTCTTCTGCAAATAAATTTGGTGCTCTTGATAAGGTCAGATGAACCATCTCCAACATTCTTCATTCAAAAACCTTCTAGTCATCATCTAAAACACTGGTTCAAAGTTCCACAAAAACCTAAACCTAAAGGAAAGCGGCCAGATGAAATAACTGTATCATTAATAGGTGATTTTAACTACCTGCACACTGATTGGGTCAATATGTGTTCAAGTCAGGAGAAAGAGATTGGGTTTCTAGATAATGACTAAGCCATGGAGCAGACAGTCACAGAACCGGGGGGGGGGGTGATCCTGGACTTGGTCCTAAGTAATGCTTAAGACCTGGTGAGAGATGTAATGTGACAGCACAAGCTGGGAACTGTGACCACAATGCTAGTAGGTTTAGCACTTATGTAAATAGGAAGCTGCCCAAAAAGACCAACACAACCACATTTAACTTTAGAACGGGTAACTTTACTTAAATGAGGGGCTTGCGAAGAAGAAACTGAAAGGAATGGTAAGGAGGGTCAAATCCCTTAAGGGATGAATAGATGAAGATATAAAATTTGAAGAAATAGATATTAAAAAAGGTCTGCATAGTTAATAAACAAAGTAATGAAAGCAGTAAAAGTAAGGATTCCTTTAAGTGGTGGAATTAATCCAAGGGAGGTAAATGAAAGGGAGCACAGGCTTTGGCAAACGGCAATCAGGCAGGCAAAAAGGCAGGCAAAAAGGGGCTATGAGGAACATATTACAAAATACATAAAGACCAACAATAAAAATTTCTTCAAATACATGAGAAGCAGAAAACCAACCAGGGAGGCAGTGGGGCCCTTGAATGACCAAGGGGTGAAAGGATTACTAAAGCATGATAGAGAAATGGCAGAGAAGCTGAATGCATTTTTGTCTCTGCCTTCACTGTGGAAAATGGGAGGTTCTATGGCTGATGGACAAATTAAAAACTGACAAATCAGCAGGCCCAGATGGCATACATCCAAGAGTTCTGAAAAAACTTGAATGTGAACTGACAAAAATATGCAATCACTAAAATCTGCCTCCATTACCAAGGACCGGAAGGTAGCTAATGTAACCCACATCTTTTAAGAAAGTTCCAGAGGAGATCTGGGAAATTACAGGATGGTCAGTCTAATGTTGATACCCGGTAAGCTGGTGAAACCCATGATCAAAGATAGAATAGGCACATTGATGAACAAAAGCTATTGGGGAAGAATCAGCATGGATTCTGTAAGGTAAGACATAGGCTGCGGTCACAAATACTAAATAATCCACTTTCAGTGCACTTTCCAGTAGGATTTTTACTATGTGAACTGGCAAAATCCAGTTGGAAAGTGCAATGAAAGTGGATTGAATGTGTATTATTTAGTTTGTGTGACCGCAACCCTTGTCTCACTACCCCTTTAGAGTTCTTTGAAGGGGTAAACAAACATGTGGACAAGGGTGACCCAAGTAGGTATTGTTTACCTAGACCAAGGAAGTTTTTGATAAAAGTTCCTCACCAAAGGCTCCTAAGTAAACTCAGCAGTCATGGGATAAGTGGACAAGTCCTCTTGTGGATTAAAAACTGGTTAATTAAAAGGAAACAGAGTATAAATGGGCAATTTTCACAGTGGAAGGTGGTATTCAGTGGGGTACCACAGGGTTCAGTACTAGATCTGATGCTTTTTAACTTGTGTATTAATGATTTGGAGTAAGCAATGAAGTGGCTAAGTTTGCAGATGACATTAAGCTTTCAGGGTGACGAGAATCAGGGAGGACTGTGAGGTGCTCCAGAGGGATCTGTCAAGCCTGGATGAGTGGGCGCCAATATGGCAAATGAGGGTCGACATGAGCAAGCGCAAAGTAATGCACACTGGAGCCAAAAATCCTAACTATAAATATACATT
>NW_015164241.1:369221-383934 GCF_001447785.1 Gekko japonicus
GGGGGGGGTGATCCTGGACTTGGTCCTAAGTAATGCTTAAGACCTGGTGAGAGATGTAATGTGACAGCACAAGCTGGGAACTGTGACCACAATGCTAGTAGGTTTAGCACTTATGTAAATAGGAAGCTGCCCAAAAAGACCAACACAACCACATTTAACTTCAGAACAGGTAACTTTACTTAAATGAGGGGCTTGTGAAGAAGAAACTGAAAGGAATGGTAAGGAGGGTCAAATCCCTTAAGGGATGAATAGATGAAGATATAAAATTTGAAGAAATAGATATTAAAAAAGGTCTGCATAGTTAATAAACAAAGTAATGAAAGCAGTAAAAGTAAGGATTCCTTTAAGTGGTGGAATTAATCCAAGGGAGGTAAATGAAAGGGAGCACAGGCTTTGGCAAACGGCAATCAGGCAGGCAAAAAGGCAGGCAAAAAGGGGCTATGAGGAACATATTACAAAATACATAAAGACCAACAATAAAAATTTCTTCAAATACATGAGAAGCAGAAAACCAACCAGGGAGGCAGTGGGGCCCTTGAATGACCAAGGGGTGAAAGGACTACTAAAGCATGATAGGGAAATGGCAGAGAAGCTGAATGCATTTTTGTCTCTGCCTTCACTGTGGAAAATGGGAGGTTCTATGACTGATGGACAAATTAAAAACTGACAAATCATGAGGCCCAGATGGCATACATCCAAGAGTTCTGAAAAAACCTGAATGTGAACTGACAAAAATATGCAATCACTAAAATCTGCCTTAATTACCAAGGACCGCAAGGTAGCTAATGTAACCCCCATCTTTGAAGAAAGTTCCAGAGGAGATTTGGGAAATTACAGGCTGGTCAGTCTAATGTTGATACCCGGTAAGATGGTGAAACTCATGATCAAAGATAGAATAGGCACATTGATGAACAAAAGCTATTGAGGAAGAATCAGCATGGATTCTGTAAGGCAAGACATAGGCTGCGGTCACAAACACTAAATAATCCACTTTCAGTGCACTTTCCAGTAGGATTTTTACTATGTGAACTGGCAAAATCCAGTTGGAAAGTGCAATGAAAGTGGATTGAATGTGTATTATTTAGTTTGTGTGACCGCAACCCTTGTCTCACTACCCCTTTAGAGTTCTTTGAAGGGGTAAACAAACATGTGGACAAGGGTGACCCAAGTAGGTATTGTTTACCTAGACCAAGGAAGTTTTTGATAAAAGTTCCTCACCAAAGGCTCCTAAGTAAACTCAGCAGTCATGGGATAAGTGGACAAGTCCTCTTGTGGATTAAAAACTGGTTAATTAAAAGGAAACAGAGTATAAATTTTCACAGTGGAAGGTAGTATTCAGTGGGGTACCACAGGGTTCAGTACTAGATCTGATGCTTTTTAACTTGTGTATTAATGATTTGGAGTAAGCAATGAAGTGGCTAAGTTTGCAGATGACATTAAGCTTTCAGGGTGACGAGAATCAGGGAGGACTGTGAGGTGCTCCAGAGGGATCTGTCAAGCCTGGATGAGTGGGCGCCAATATGGCAAATGAGGGTCGACATGAGCAAGCGCAAAGTAATGCACACTGGAGCCAAAAATCCTAACTATAAATATACATTGATGGGGTCTGAACTGGCAGTAACTGACCAGAAGGCAGATCTTGGGAGTCCTGGCAGATAACTCACTAAAGATGTTGACGTGTGTGACTGCAATAAAAAAGGCAAAAGCTATGCTGGGGTTTATTAGGAAGAGGATTGCAAACCAGTAGTCTAATGCCCCTGTATACGTAAATCTATGGTGTAGCCTCATTTGGAACACTGTGTACAACTCTGGTCATAGCATCTCAAAAAAGATACAGTATTGGAAAAGGGTTCAGAAAAGGGCAACTAAAATGATTAAGGGAATGGAACACCTTCCTTGTGAAGAGAGGTTAAAGAGGCTAGGGCTCTTTAGCTTGAAGAAACGATGACTATGGGGTGACATGATAGAGATTTATGAAATTATGCATGGGATAGAGGAGACAGAGAAAGAAGTACTTTTCTCCCTTTCTCACAAGACAAGAACCCAGGGGCACTCAATGAAATTAATTAGCAGTAGGCTTAGAACAGATAAAAGGAAGTCCTTCTTCATCCAAAGAGTAATTAACACGTGGAATTCACTGCCGCAGGAGGCGGTGGCAGCTAAAAGCACAGACAGCTTCAAGAGGGGATTGAATAAACATATGGAGCAGAGATCCATCAGTGACTATTAGCCACAAGGTATAGATGGACCACTATGTCTGGGGCAGTGATACTCTGTATTCTTGGGGCTTAGGGGGCAACAATTGAGAGGGCTTCTGGAGTTCTGGCCCCACTGGTGGACCTCCTGATGGCACCTGGGTTTTGGCCACTGTGTGATGCAGAGTGTTGGACTGGATAGGACATTAGCCGGATCCAGCATGGCTTCTCTTATGTTCAGATGCTCACGGACAACCATGAGCTTTCAATTTATCAACATTAAAAGCTAGCCAAATACTGTCATGTGACATGAAAAACTGGGATTCTAAGCCGCAAGTCTGCAGTCTGTTTCCTAAACAAACAGGAACTCTTTTGGGCTAGAACAGGGCACGTAAGTGCAGTGAAAACTGTCTGAATAACTTAAAATTCTCTGCAGCACACAGTTTGTACAGCAGAGGATTAAGCCATTCCAAGCATGCTGCCCTTGCAAAGCCACACCTCATTCATGTGGTTACAGGCAGGCAGTGAGGCAGTTCTCCCTTTGGCAGTTTGTACATGCCATTTCTTTATCCACACCAGAGGCCCTTTGGTTAATTCACACCTTGTGCTTCATGCTGCATCCCCCAATGAGATCATAACAGAAGCAATAATTTCGCTGAGCTGTTTAAACAAGTTTAGAGGCTTAAAGTGCATCTCCCAAGTCAGCACATCCTGTTGCAATCCTGAAGAGAACAATGTGTTTCTAACAGAGACCGCAATACTTTGGTCATTAATGGCAGGACATTGAAGGGCATCTGACAAACAGAATGACAGCCCACACAGATTAGATAATGCAGAAACCAGATATGAACTTGAAGGGGAAACTGACTAGTTTACACAACTATCCCATCCCATGGACAATACAGCCATGTTTATTTGCTCTTGCAAGTCAATGACAGAAATTCTTGCTACTCTACAGAACACAAAGGTACCGGAAAGTCGAATCAAGTAGCAGGATGGGATATACAAAACTGTCTACTAAGAAGTAGAGGCTGCACAAGTTTATAACATGATAAAGTTCAAGACTGATTTTTGCTGGCTGTGGTGGTCAGGGATTGAAACAGTATGGGATAGTATGGAATATACAATGGATAAATAAAGGGTTTGTTCTTAATTCATACCACATGATTATATTTCTAAAGTTGTAAAAATGGCAGCACATAGATTGTGACAACAGCTAAATAAGCCAGCAAATCTGCTAGGACAAATTCCCAGAAGATATTTCTATGAAGCAAGAATCTTCGTACAAATGTTATTTTTATTTGATGTTTTCTCTTTGATGTTTCTAAGAGATGCAAAGAGAATAAAGCTGTGCTCTAAAATCAAAAGTTCCCCCCCCAAAAAAACCACAGAAACAGAAAGAGCATTAATAAGAGCAGCACTATGTTCATAAATATTTTCTGTACAGTGTGCTGAACGACTTCTTGTAATTTCCTATTCATAACAGAATGTCCTCCTATATTTTGTTTCACTTTGTATTCATAATCCACACTAAATCAACACCGCGTCTTCCCATGTGTGTGTGTCTTAAAGAGAGCATCTTGTTTTGTATTTCATTCATTCCTTTACAATATTATGGTTTTCTTTATAGTTTTGCCATTTCAGGGGTTATTTGTGTCAACTTTGAATGTTTCTCCCTGCCTCATCAGAGCACTCCTTGCAATAACTGCTGCTCACAGAGGAGGAAAAGAAAGGAATATTTTTAATGTATATACTACCCTTCCATCAGACTAGGGCTTCCCAGACACTGCAAAAATGCTTCAAAAAGATTCAAGTTGAAGAGGAAGTTGAAACATTGTTAGGAGACCTGCTGACGAAGATTAAGTTACAGAATGTGCTGTTTGTCACTGTTATCTTCTTAAATACATAACAGGTACTACATATGGTTCTATGTACGGAATTTGAGAAATGTATAATTCACTTTTTTACTACACTCTCAAAGCTGTAACCACACAAATAGCATTAAAACATTTTAAAAAATTAATATTTCAGTATCAATGTACCACTTTTTGACTAGTCTCAAAGAACATAAAATCTCTAGTTCCAGCTCCTGCCAACCTAGCAGTTCGAAAGCAAGAAATTGCAAGTAGATAAATAGGTACCACTTCAGTGGGAAGGGAACAGCGTTCCGTGCGCCTTGGTGTTTAGTCGTGCCGGCCACATGACCACGGAAACGTCTTCGGACGGCGCTGGCTCTTCGGCTTTGAAACGGAGATGAGCACCGCAACCCTAGAGTCGGACTCGACTGGCTTTTGAGCAAGGGAACCTTTACCTTTATCAATTCCACATTCAAAACAGAAGGCAACACATAAATAATTCCATTCAAACATCTAGGAAACAAAGTAAATTTTAAAAAAGGATTGTATAGACTTCTCAGAAGGACTAGCCAGTGATGTGAAAGCCTAGATTATTATAGTTCCTATATACACTGTCATCACATATTTTCAAAGATATTTTTCACAATATAATAAAGATTTTGTTCACAATATAATAAAGTATGTGTATGACAATATACTATTGAAGAGGTCAGTTTTTCACTGTTTGTTTAACCAATATCCAAATCTGCTGGAAGTCTTAATGCTACAACTGCATGAATTTCCCCCCTAATTTTCTGATGGCAAGAATTAAGACGCATGCATTGAGGCAGCATAAGACATAGCAGGTTGCAATCCCCACCCTCTTCAGTAACTGGAATCTGGATATACTTACAATTTCCTTTGAGCAAGGGGAAAAAACCCTACAAGTTCTAAGATTAAATATCATGTAATAGTCATTGGATACAGATGATGGTGAAAAAATGTATCCCTCGAGTATTCTAACAGCCAGTATAGAGTATTTTTCTCCCTCTTCAGGCTGTTAACCAGTATGAAATGCAAAGATCCATTAACTGATTTCCTTCAGGCTGGATCCAAAGGGAACAGTCTCTACAGAATGAAAATACTTGGATATCACTACTGTTCTCAATCTTAAATCCTCTGTAAACAGTACTAATTCGTGTCACAAATAGTTCAACACAAGGAAAGGTTTACATGTGTTTGGCTAACTGTCTCCACCCAAGTAATTACCTTAACCCCATGGCTTTCTTCAAAACCAGAAAATCACACTCCAGATTGGTTCTGTCTCTCAGCAGAACAATAAGCCTGCTGATAACTGTATAGTTCTGGTAAATGGCAATGACCCCAACTTGTAACTTTTTCTAAAGGGCCCCCCTTTAGGGAGAATACAGCCTAAGAGCATGATCATACTAGACTGCTGCTCCCTGGGATATGCCTCCATAACACCTGGTGCAGTCCATAATATATTGTAGATGAAGTTAATATTCAGTACTTCACTTTCAGGGGCTGCGGTGGCTCAAGTGGTTAAGACGCTGAACTGCAGACCGGAAGGTCGGTAGTTCAGCAGTTCGAGACCCGAGTGCTGCATGATGGAGTGAGCTCCCGTCTCTGGTCCCAGCTCCTGCCAACCTAAGCAGTTCGAAAGCAAGAAATTGCAAGTAGATAAATAGGTACCACTTCAGTAGGAAGGTAACAGCGTTCCATGCGCCTTGGTGTCTAGTCATGCCGGCCACATGACCACAGAAATGTCTTTGGACAGCGCTGGCTCTTCGGCTTGGAAACTGACATGAGCACCGCAACCCTAGAGTGGGATTCGACTGGCTTTCGAGCAAGAGAAACCTTTGCCTTTACCTACTTCACTTTCAGGTTCTGCTGTTAGACAAGAAGTCCGGAATTAAAGAGCTCATATGTAGTGTTCTGACACAGAGTCTCCTTAAGAGTGCCCTGTGGCACTCCAAGGCTCTGCATAACAGGTCCAGGGGCTCTGCAAGGTAGCGGGTCTTCCCCAATGCAGAGGATGCTCGCTCTGAGCCAGCAGCAGGGGAGAGGGACATTCCATAACTTTGCTTCCCCTTTCCAGGCCCCATCAGAGGAGTATCTTGCACTGAAATGACCAAGTGACCCAAGTCCACCTTACTGCTCATGTTGTGCTGGCAGTAAAGGAAATGGAGTTGTGTGGAGATACTCTTCACAGCCCTCCTAGATCAAGAGCGGCCTCTGCAGAGAAAAGCATGGACACTTCAGGTGCTCAGGTTTCCTGCTGCCAGAACCAACAATAAAGCAATAAGGTGCGATAAAATTCACATAAGCAACAATCACATAAAGTGCTAATGCATACAGATGGCGGTTCCTATGATGTCTTACAATAAGAGAAGGCAATAACCAGCGTAGCAACCTATAAAGTGGTCTGAAGGCAATATCCAGTGTTGTGTCATAAGGGACATAGCATGTTCAGTTCCGATGACTCATTTAGCAATGGCAGCTCCTAATCGAAAGCCTGGTGGAAGAGCTCCATTTTACAGGCCCTGCGGAACTGTAAAAGGTCCCACAAGGCCCTGATGTCTTCCAGGAGCTTATTCCACCAGAGTGGAGCCACCACTGAAAAGGCCCTGGCTCTAGTGGTGGCCAATCTGACATCTTTTGGACCAGGGAGAGTCAGGTGATTTTGTGACCCTGACTTCAGTGCTCTCTGGGGAACATACGAGGAAAGGCTAAGTGGGAGAGATGGGTACTGGGCACAGCAGTGCCTTAGGTAGCAGGAGAGGACTGTCTGCCCTTGCCTTCTTTTTACTTCAGTTGTGATACTGCACTTGACTTCTTTTCCCACTGTCCCGAGGACACTACTGGGCCACACTTTCTCTCTTAGTGCACTCTGCTTTGCTAACTTAGCTAAATCTGCCTGCCTCAAGCATTTCCACTCAGCGTAATCAAGCTGATTACAATATGCATTGCACTTTTGCATCCTGAGTTCCTTCTTTGCTACACCCCTCCCATCTTCTGACTGGAATACAAAGACTCAGAGATCTCCATTCCCAGTCGTGCCTGACAAAGGGAGCTTGGATTCTCGAAAGCTCATACCCCGAGAATCTTGTTGGTCACTAAGGTGCTACTGGACTTGCATCAAACTGTTCTGCCTGCGCAGCTATCGACAAGGTTGGAGAGGCCTCGTCTGAGGACTATGGGGAGGGGGGACTTTGAGAACAAACTGTATGGAACTGGATTTTTATATTAAGTGACAACAAGAATACAGAACAGACTTGATGGTGCACAATATAAGAATCCAGCTTTCCATAGTACATTAGTGAACAAAACAAGTGCATCCTTCCTATTAAAATACAAAAATACCTCCAACAACCATCACCCTGTTACTTTGCTATTAATATTCTAATATAAAGTCTTTTTTCAAAGAAATCTAAGACAAAGATACAAGAAATAAAAATAGAATTCCAAAACTCTGCCTCTTTATTTATTTGGGTACCTACTGAATCGAAAATACGCCATTTTACGGCTTCTGTCACATTGCCAGGACTACATTGGGGCTCTCAAGACAAAAAGTTTGGGAAACCCTGTTCCAACCGACACCACAGAAGAATGCCCAGATCCTTTGTCTGGGAACGACTCCAGCTTGCCTTTTGCAAGCATGAGAGCTCTGTCCCAGATAGTGGACCATGAACTACAGCCTGTCCCATCACAAGCATTGTAGGGCACATACAAGCAAATACTGTGCAGCTTTTTGCTCAGTGTGAACCTGCACCCATGAGGAGCAAAATAAGCATGTTCTGGAAGAAGGCAGGCACCACAGGATAGCTTGTCTCCCTCTTCTCAGAAAGGAACTAGATGGCAACCAACACATCCTTCATTACTAGAGTGCAGACCCAGTGATGGACAACACAGCTAAAGAAAAGCTTAACTTAATGACAAGAAATATTTGCTTAATTTTTTTGTTCAATGAGGGCTACCAACACTGGTTACCCAAGTATGACAAGCAACAAATTGGGTAATGGCTTAAGAATCTTCAGCTTTTCAGTAAGACTAAAGCAATGAAAACTCTGAATTTCATAGAAAAATCAGTGCACTTCGGAAAATGAAGCCTGGTTTTCCGTCAACGAGATGTCTCAACTACCATGAAGACATACTAACATTTCCTCCCATCCCAAAAGGAAGTACATCTATGCAAAGAAGAGAAAGTTGTATGACAACAGGGCAAAGCAGCAATCAAAAAATCTTGTACATAAATCCTCCTGCCTGCCGATTTCATTATCATAGGAGCAGGGGCTTTTGACACGGTTCTAAAAATGCAACTGACAGAAAAGGTACAAAATGGATATCAACTTCTGAAAAACACAATTCCCTC
This sequence comes from Gekko japonicus, assembly GCF_001447785.1. Taxonomy (NCBI): domain Eukaryota; kingdom Metazoa; phylum Chordata; class Lepidosauria; order Squamata; family Gekkonidae; genus Gekko; species Gekko japonicus. Next base: position 377,645 of record NW_015164241.1, read on the forward strand.
CAGAATTATTTTCATAGCACTTTTGCAAAGCCTCAGCAGTAGGCTCAACACACAATGTGACGATTAGCTTCCCTTCAGCTTTGTTCAACTGTACATAGAAAGGGAAGCAGGTACATGCAGGGTTTTTACAACCACACAATAGACTAGAGCGCTGATCACTTTTGTTATTTCAGAATCCCATCTAAGTCCTGGCATGCCAGAGAAGAAAAATAAAAACCTTTATCTCATTCAGCCATGTGTCGCCTGTGACAAATGACAGAACAAAACTGTCCAAAGCCAGCTTGCCTGCTTTCAGCCCAGGACAGAAGAACTCTTCTCTGTGTGTGTGTGTGTGTGTGCGTGCATGTGTGTCTGTATGTGTTATGCAATTCTTTATGGCCATGAACTGAGAAATACAGATGTTAAGTCATCCTGTCAACTCAGTGAAAGTCAAGGATGGACCCAAGAGTGGTTTTGTTTTTGTTTTTTGCAAAAAAGCTTAGGAAAAAGGAGACATATTGAAAAGACTGCTATTATGTCCTTAACATGAGTAAAATGGATTACAGAGCAACAGAATGAGCCTAAGAGATACAAGACTTCATATTCTTAATGAATGTCCTCTCTACTGTTTCTCAAGTATTGCTTAAGAGGCAGAAAAGTTAAAGGGAAAAGAAAAATGTACACTCTGGAATGGCTTCCCAAAAGAAACAGGAGAGGGATATTATTAAATTCACTCTAAGAGCCTTTAGAAACATACTAGAAATATGAATAGGGCAGAGAGTTAATATAGTTTTGTTTGGAAGGCAGAAGAGAGCTATGAGGGAGAATCATAATAAAACCAAAGAGTTGTTTGTCACTGAGCCTGCCTTGGCAGGGAGGGTGGGATATAAATTAAGTGAATAAATAAATAATAAATAAAAGTTGTTGCCATCCTCAGTGCAAGAGCACTGCAATCCAATTCTGAAAAGTGCTAGGAAATGAACAAACTGTAACCTTCAGCTGTCTGATAATTTATAGAGCTGGGGATATACAATGAAAGGGGGGGGGGAGAGAAGGAATTATAGAATTTAGCTCCTGCTTCCAGAGTCGCCTACATGATGCAACATAATCAACTTTAGACTGTTTTGTTCTCTGATTCTTTAATTCCTAAGTCTACTGCACTGTTCCTTGGTTGTCTTACGCTGTCTGATTGCATCTGCCCTAAGTCTCAGCAAACATAAACAAAATAAACAACATTTTGCAACTAATTAAAACAGAACTACAAAACTAAACCTACGTAACAGACTTCAAATTCACTGGTCTTCTTAACACAGTATCCACCTTACCCTCAGAAGTACAGATTTTTTAAAATGGTCTTAATGAACATACAGAAGGTAAGGGCACCACTAGCCCTAAGTTCCACAATAAATAAAAAACTGGCAAAAAAGCCTTGTTCCCTCACCCCCACCGACCTGCCTTCAGTCAAAGAGGAAACTCTAAGCCAGGCTTCTTCTGAAGACCTTCGTATACATGGGAGAGTAGTTATTTTAAGACAAAAATGACCACAGATGAGATCATCTGCAAGCTGAAGAACGAACAAGTTCGGCTCTGGCCACAAGGCATCCACCCTGGTATCAGATCCAAAGCCAAGAGGAAATAAAGCATCCAGTGGCAGCTCCTAGACTCAGGGAACTTACGCATGTAGGGCTTGAATTTGCACCATTTCCTTCAAAGAAAACTTGTAGTCATTTTAAGCCAATGGCAAATCTATGCACAGCTTGATGCAACATAGACTGAAGAAACAAGTACTATGCAAACAGACTATATGCAAACTCCAGGAAGAACTGAAGGTTCATTGCTACTTAGGCTATCAAAGTTCATGGACAGTAAGAGCAACAAAACTATGGCCTAGCTGTTATGTATATCTTGCAAGAAAAAGCACATTACAAAGCACCATGCCTGAAACTGACTTGCAGAAAGGACAGACCTGTACATTTCTCTCACTAAAAAAGGAAGAGACCAACCTGCTGTCAAAATAAAGACTGGAATGGTCACCCACTCACTACTTTTCTCATGCCACAAAGGTAACTGATGGGCTTCCTCCAGTGCTTATTTGCTAGACTCCACGGCATAGGGTGTTAACCTTTATAAAGTCAGAGCTGAAGAGGGGAGGGACCATGAAAACAATAACCTTATCACCATAACAAAGAGAGGGTCTTCTAGGGCAGAGGTCAGGCAAAGAAGCACGAAAAGTGGAAGCTTCCCATCATGCCAGTCACTGTTATTACTACATCTGGACAGCAGACAGAAAGCAAAGTTTCACCCGCATCAGCAAGTATTTTGGAATGTTCGGGAAAAGGAAGTCTGCGTATTTTTATATTGGCTGTTCCAATATAATAATACAGACTCTGCCTTGTTTCAGCATCAGATAACTCCACCATCACTTCTATGGCACCATAAAGTAATGATCATGATAGTCTATGGGGGGGGGGGGTGGAAACACAAAAGCACCATACTGCCTTCCCCTGTGACTTAAAGAACAAACAGCACAAGGAAGGTTCCAAGATCCCCAGAACTCTTCATCAGGGTGGTTTATTAAAAAAGATGTAGAGAACAGGGGAGGAGAGAAAGGAAGAGAGTATGACAGAAAAACCCAAAGCAATTTGATATAGCCTAAAAATGGAGCGGAGGATGAGTTGCTAACCTGAGCTAGATGGCACTAGGTACAAACCAGATTTCAAGTTTCTACTGAGACAGACAAGCAAAACAAGACTGCTTTCTTTTAAAAATATGAATGCCAGCCATATTTGAACCTCTTTCAAATTCTGACCAGAACACACGGGTCCCTTTTAAGGTAAAAACAGAGCAATGCACTCTTCTTTTATCAGAAAAGCGGGAGACTGATTTCAGCGGGTGCACGACTGAGTAGTAGTTGGGAGCAAGTAACCTCCATAACCAGAGTCCCATTGCTAGGAAGTAATCATCCTAGTTGTTGTTGAGTCACACAGTTGAGTCTGACTCTTTACGACCCCATGGACCACATCACATCAGGCCCTCCTGTCCTCCATCGTCCTCTGGAGTTTGCTCAACTTCATGTTCGTTGCATCGATAACACTGTCTAACCATCTCATCCTTTACCGTCCCCTTCTTATCATCCTCGGTGTCCCACTGCTAAGCAATCATCTTCCCATTGCCAAAACCTTCTCTTTGCCAGCTCAATTCAGTAGTTCCCCATTAGAAAGATCGCAAATAGCCACTTGGAAGCTGCAGAACACCTTTTATTGACCAACCAAAACATCACATGTCCTAAAATCTCTTTTTTCTCCCCCACCCTCCCTTTTGGACTGAGCATCTAGCCTGATCTTCCCTTCTCCCAAGGAGCTCAGGATGGCACAAATAGTTCTCTCCTCTTCCATTTCACCCCCCCCCCCCAGGACTGCGAGAGAGGGAAGGCTGAGAAACCATGACTGGCCTAAAGTCATCAAGCAAGCTAAATGACTGAACAGGGAATTCAACTTGGGTCTCCCCAGATCTAATTCTATGCTTTAACCAGTATACCACACTGGTTCTCACTCTGCTGAAGATTTCTGGGGAACTCAATCACTATTTTGTAATAATTTGGTTTGTCATAGTAAAAGGTATTATGCTGATGATGTTTCTGGATATCTCACGGCATAATTTTTTCCACCTCATTCCTGTGTTACAGGCAGCAAGGAACTGGTTTTATAACCTGAGGTAAACCAAAGACCTAACTATAGTTCTTCTACTTAGGTGCCGCAACAGACACACATATACTTTGATGTCCTCTTTAAAAAAAGGTATGGTGAAAAGTGTTTAGGAACATGCTCTACAGGAGAGGAAACCATCCCATCACTTTCACCCTCTTTTTCAGTAAGAATGAACACACCAGAAAAATGTACAACGTTCCCTATTCAAAATTAAAATATGCTAACCCACCCCTCATATAAAGAGAGGCCTTGTTACAGGCTCAGCACTCTTCCAACACTCTCACTTAGCCTCTCTCGAAGCCAGCTCTGGAATCTCTGCGTTCTGCTCCTCCTGCTCTCTTTGCAACTCAACTGCAAAACAAGTCCCGTGGAACTGTTGCAGTGATCCTCATGAGGTCAAACATGTGGACCAAACTTCTCTTGCTCTGAGAGAGTGAAATAGGAACCACCCAATTTGGAAGAGTCACAGAGTACTTGCCAGACAAGACAGCTAACATTACTGTATATAACATCCTTCTCTTTATGTTGGTGTATTTGAGCTCCACTATTTGAAGCTATTACGGCTCCTGGGTTTTTAGTTTATATTTGTTATCCTGCCTACTGGATTGAGAAGGATCAGAAACATGCAAGTTAAAAAATAAAACATACCATATGAAACCTAAGGCAACCCAAAAGCTGAGAAACCTCAGCTCGACAGGTCATCTTACCCAGTAGGGCAGTGGTGGCGAACCTATGGCACGGGTGCCAGAGGTGGCACTCAGAGCCCTCTCTGTGGGCACATGTGCCATCGACCCAGCCAGGCCCAGACCATCATTAAAGTATCGAATTCTCTGCCAAATAATTTTAAGTAAGTGAAAGCATTTGGGATTGCTTTCCTTACTTTGTTTGGATCACCTTAAGTTAATGTATGAGTTGTTTTTTCTAAAGTAAAACCTCAGTATTCAGGTTAAATTGCCGTGTTGGCACTTTGCGATAAATAAGTGGGTTTTGGGTCACAGTTTGGGCACTCGGTCTCTAAAAGGTTCGCCATCACTGCAGTAGGGGAACAGCACAGATCTTCTTGTTTCCAGTCCTGCCTACTTCTCCAAGACACCAGTTTCGGAGGGGGGGGGGGAAGCCAGCAGAGGTCCAGGCCAGGGTAGCAGTGGGGATAAAAGACTGAAGAGAGCATATCAGTGTTGTGTACTAACAACAGATTTCTCCTCTACTGCAAAGATTCATGCCAGCATCCAATCCTGGAGAAGCTCGACATGTTACATGTTGTTATACCACGAAGCAGTACCACAGATGACAGAAATTGAGCCTACCTTCTATATGACTAAAGAACGTGAATGTGCTATTTGGTAGGCTAACAAGCCAGTGTATTAGGTATACTTCCACACTTAAACCAGAAAGACCCTCCCTACCAAAGTCTGGCACCCTCAAAAGCAGGAAATTTTTACGAAGTTCAAATTAAGAGATTCTTCCAAACGGCACTCCTACCGCCCTGACTGAATGCCAGAGATTCATACACAATACATTCAGAGCAACAGGCTGGGAGCCTTGAAAACCAAATTAACAAGTCAGCATTTGAATTCCAAATCTAACCGGGAGAGTTTGATTATCAGCAAATCTGAAGTGGCCTTGTCATTTCCAAAAATAAACGCCAACCTTATTTAGCTGGGCCTGTTAACGTCTGCACATTTCACACTGTGTCAAAAGATTAACACAAAGAGTTCCAAACAAATGTTTAAACAATGGGGGGGGGATGCTCAAAAACCTTCTTCATACTGACCTGTCCGTGATTGCTGACTGTGTGCCACTCATTGGAGCCCTTGGCAAGGAGACGATTTTTCAACCAATCTGCATCGTACAAGCGATTTCAATGTATGTCACTCGTCACTTTCCCATAGGCACACGCTCAAGTTCAGAATCCAACTTTACTCCAAAAAGAGGTTCAGAAGACAAACTCAGCTAAGAACAACAACGCCGACGTGGTGGTTCTCCGCAGCCTCCGAAAAGATCCATCTCAGGGAGAGCTTCCACTAACCCGCCAGGAGCTCCCTCTAGACGGAACCTTCCCCCCACAAGAAACAAGGGAGAAGGCCTTCGGAGACATGATTCTAAGCGCTGCCAAAAGATCTCGCTGCGGCCACTGGCTCTGAAGAAGGGAGGAAGGCAAACTCGGGCAGAAACGCTGGCGTCGGTAAACTGTCAGGCAGAGAGGGGCATCTGCTCCAAGTGAGTTCCGGATCCTCGTGTCCAGTCGCGACAACTTTCCTCAAGTCGCAAAGATGCCCCGCAGCGAGAAGGCAAACAGAGGGAACAGTTCTTCACCCTCCCCGGGGGGAAACAACTTTTCCTTTTGGGGGGGGGGGGTTGAGCCCTCTCCTTCCTCCCCGCCTCTGGGGGGGTGACAGGGCACCCTGCCCAATACCCTCTGGGGCCAAACACCCACTCGAGAACTGCCTAGTCACCCCCTCTGCCCCCACCCACCACCACCACGCAGCACCTGCCCAAGGCACAGAAATGACCCCTCCTGGGGACCCAGGGAGTGAGCCAGTGAGTTTTCTTCTGAGTTCAGCTGATGGCTACGATGACTGAGGATGCCCCAAAAGCCTGGGG
>NW_015164241.1:384530-389977 GCF_001447785.1 Gekko japonicus
CTCAGGCAGGCCCCGGCTCGGCTCGGCTCGGCTCACTTCGGCGGCGCTCCGGTCTTTCCGGCGGGCAGGGGACTCATTTCCTTCGGGATCGGGGATTCGGGGTTTTCTCGGCCGCCCCCCCCTTCCGTCATTCCAGCCCTCCTGAGAGGATCCCTCCGCTCCGGCGCCTCACCGGGCTCCGTCGTCGTTTGGTCGGCGATTTTGGTCTCTGCCGCCTGCGCCGGGAGTTAGATGTAGAAAGAAGTCCCCGCTTAGTCGCTGGGAAATGTCACCCGCAGCGTGACGGCGAGAGGTTGCTTCGCTTTTGTTGTTTTCTCCGTCCCTGCACGGGTTGGTTTGTTTTTAATTTCAGACTTTTGCAGCCCCCTGGAAGAGTGGTGGACTGCGTTAATGCTCCCTCTAAGCTGTGGAGTCTTGTGAGCAGAAATCCTACTTTGTGAGCTACTGGCATTAAAGTTGTGAGCCAGCGATTTGGCTACTGCAGAAATTAGTTTGCTCCGGAGCCATCCTTCCTGAGCTAAGGCAAAAAGCTCTGAGCTAGCTCACACTAACTCAGCTTAGAGGGAACACTAGGATATATAATTATTTTTTAAGTGGGAAAAAGATTTTCACCACATTTTTGCTTTCACAACTCTTAATTTAATTTAATTTAATCTTAATTAAAGGGGGTGAGCTGGCAGTAATCGGGACACTACAAGAGGTGATTCTGCCTAAAAAGGATGTCACCTGACCCAGAGACCTAGGGTTGCCAACTCCAGCCTGGAGAAAAAAAATGTCCTGGCCTTTTAACGGAGGAGGGGGAGGAGAACAAGAAGAACTGGATTTATACCCCACCCTTCGCTACTTTTGCTCACAAGACTCCAGAGTTTAGAGGGAGCATTGGTTCTAATCCCCTCTCGCCATAACCTAACTCACAAAGTAGTGGTTGTAAGGATAAATTGGCTGTGGGGAGAGCAAAGTAAGAAAGCTACTTAGGTACTGGTATTCAGTGGTACACTGCCTCTGAACATGCAGGTTCCATTGAACTGTCTCGGCTGATAGTCATTCACAATCCTATCCCATGAAGTGGTCTAGTTCTCTTTTGTAGCCACTTGAGAGAGGGGCCGCTGCACTTTGTGGCGGTTACATCCCCCAGTTACTGATGCGCAGTGTGAAGAAGAGCTTTCCTGTGACAGTCCCTCTGCCCATTAATGCAACTGGGTGATCTGGAAAACCAGGATAATGGCAGAGAGGGAAAACGCTCTCCCAAAATTCTCCGCCGTGGATGATTTCATACATCTCTCTTATGCCTTCCCTTTGCCACTGGTTCTTTAAACTTATAAGCCTCAAATGCCTCTCCTCCTCCCAGGGAAGGTGCCCGAAATCCCTTGACCACATGGGACACAGGAAGCTGCCTTATACCGATTCAGAGCTTTGGTCCATCAAGCTCGGTACTGACTATTTATTTATTTATTTGACATATCCTGCCTGCCCTGCAAAGCAGTCTCAGGGCGGCTTACAAACTGTATAAAAACACTAAAACAAGAAGGTTGATAAAATCACAATAGAATCCTAAGTATAATATATTATGGCCCCGGTCACACGGGCCAGATAACGTGGGGGGGAGGCGTGGCTGTTCGCCCCGGAGCAAAATAAAGCGCGGTAGCCCGATCAGACGGTCCCCCGAGTCTTCACGCTTAGGCTGTTAGCTGGCGATCACACGGCGATGCTGGAGCATGGCAAAGAAGCGGCGCAACAAGCATTTTGAGTTTGTGCGCATGCGCAGTTCCGCAGAGCAGCACTGCTTTCAGTTACGTGTTTGTGCACATGCGATTACGAAAAACATCCGGTTTGTGACGGGACCTGGACGGGTGCCAGAATCCACGGTTACTAGCACTCTCGCGATCAGACACCCACCCCTGCCCCGCGTTTTCTGGATATTAGTGCACTTTCCACGGTACTTTTTTACTGCGCATCTTCGGCGGGACGCCATGGGTTGGCAATGGGTGCACTACGCTTCCCAGATATTGCGGTGTGATCGCGCCCCGAAAATCCTCCTGACATTCGTGCCTTTAGAGCGGCAAATCCTCCATGTGAACGGGGCCTATAAAATGCTAGTACAACTAATGTAACAATGGCCGACATTTGCAGCAATCACAATCAGTGTTCCCTCTAAGCTGAGTTAGTGTGAGTTGGCTCACAGTTTTTTAGCCTCTGGCTCACACATTTTTTTGTCTTAGCTCAGGAAGGATGGCTCCAGAGCAAACTAATTTATGCAGTAGCCAAATTGCTTGCTCACAACTTCAATGCCAGTAGCTCACAGAGTAGAATTTTTGCTCACAAAACTCTACAGCTTAGAGGGAGCATTGATCACAATATGCAGACAGCTGGTCTGGGCTGCATCAGGCTGTTGGTGGTATAATACTATTGAGTATTGATATTGATGTTACTATAGTCATCGGTGTTGGGGCCAGGGCCTCGCTCTAAATGGTGTGGCTCCCTAATCGAAGGCCTGGTGGAAGAGCTCCGTCTTGCAAGCCCTGCGGAACTGTAAAACTACTCAGACTGGCAGTGGCTCTCCGGGGTCTCAGGCAGAGGCCTTCTACATAACCTAGTATTTTTAATGGGAGACACCAGGAATTGAACTTGGGACCGTCTACATCCAAAAGAGATGCTCTACCTTTGAGCCCCAGCCCCTCTACAAACACTTGAGCGTCTGGGTCGCTCTTTGCAGTAGTAAAGAGTAAGAGTCCAGTAGCACCTTAAAGGCTAACAAAATTTGTGGCAGGGGAGGAGCTTTTGTGAGTCACTGCTCACTTCTTCAGATACTTTGGTTGCTCTTTGTCTGCACATTTTGCAGCTGTAAAGTATCCCTTTTGAGGTGGGAGACCCAGAGAATTGTATACTGCCAGTCTTTCAGAGAGACAAGAGGAAAAGAGAAGAGACTGGATTTATACCCCGCCCTTCACTGGGAGTCTCAGAGCGGCTTACAAACTCCTTTCCCTTCCCCTCCCCACAACAGACACCCTGTGAGGTAGGTGGGGCTGAGAGCAATGTTCCCTCTAAGCTGTGGAGTCTTGTGAGCAAAAATTCCACTTTGTGAGCTACTGGCATTAAAGTTGTGAGCCACCAATTTGGCTGCTGCCTAAATTAGTTTGCTCTGGAGCCATCCTTCCTGAGCTAAGACAAAAATGTGTGAGCCGGAGGCTAAAAAACTGTGAGCTAGCTCACACTAACTCAGCTTAGAGGGAACATTGGCTGAGAGACCTCTGAGAGAAACTGCTTTTTTTTCAAGAACAGCTCTGGCAGAACTATGGCTTGCCCAAGGTCATCCAGCCAGGTGCAAGTGGAGGAGTGGGGAATCAAACCCGGTTCTCCCAGATTAGAGTCCGCCCACTTAACCACGATACCAAACTGGCTGGAGAGAGGGAGAGAGAGACAGACAGACTATTTGGTTTGTTACCCTGTTATCAGAAGCCATTCTTAACAACCAGATTACGTCAAACAAATTGCATTTATATCTCTTGCCGGGAAAAGGTGGACCAGGTAAGAAATCATCGACGGTAGCCCTTTCAGACAGCCTTCCAAAGAGAAAAGATGAATGCTACCCTTCACCTCCAGGCTGGATTACTGTAACTCGCTCTATGCAGGGCCAGCATTGAGATGGATCTGGAAGCTTCAGCTTGTCCACAATGCAGTGGTGTCGTCTTCTCACAGGGACGCCATTAAGAGCACAAGCATGGACGGCTTCAAAAGGGAATGAGATAAGCACATGGAGCAGAGGTCCATCAGTGGCTATTAGCCACAAGGTACAGATAGGGGCTCTGGGGCAAGGGATGCTCTGTCATCTTGGTGCTTTGGGGGGGGGTCAACAGTGGGAGGGCTTCTAATGTCCTGGCCCCACTGGTGGACCTCCTGATGGCACTGGTATTTCTGGTCACTGTGTGATACAGAGTGTTGGACTGGATGGGCCTTTGGCCTGATCCAACATTGGCATCTCTTATGTTCACATATACAACCGGTGTTTTGCCAGCTGTGCTGGCTTCCGGTTGAATACCCGGTCAAGTTCAAGGTTTGGGTTCTAACCTTCAAACCCCTATGTGGTCTGGGACCAACATGCCTTCAGGACCGTCTCTCCCGGTTTGTCCGCCGAAAGGCATTACGCTCGATGGATCATGATCAGCAGTGATCCCCGGTCCCAAAGACTTCCACTTAGCATCAACCAGAGCCAGAGCCTTTTCCACTCTGGCACCAGCCTGGTGGGGCACTCTCCCTACTGAGATCTGGGCCCTGCAGGAATTGCAAAACAGAGATGTTCTGCCAGGCCTATGGTCAAGGCGGTGGAAATCTATTGTACCGGCCTCCCCTCCGTTGTGGGCTTGCCTCATGTGTGCAACCTCCCTGTCCTTCTTCTTGACTCACCTATGTTACTTGCCCTGCTGTATTCCATCTCAGGGCCACGGTGGCTCAGAGGTTAAGACACTGAGCTGCAGACTGGAAGGTCTGTAGGTTGGCAGTTCGAGACCCCAGTGCCGCGTGATGGAGTGAGCTCCCGTCTCTGGCCCCAGCTCCTGCCAGCCTAGCAGTTCGAAAGCAAGAGATTGCAAGTAGATAAATAGGTACCACTTCAGTGGGAAGGTAACAGCGTTCCGTGTGCCTCGGCGTCTAGTCATGCCGACCACATGACCATGGAAACGTCTTCGGACAGCGCTGGCTCTTCGGCTTGGAAACGGAGGTGAGCACCGCCCCCTAGAGTCAGATTCGACTGGCTTTCGAGCAAGGGAAACTTTTACCTTTATTCTATCTGTATTCTCCCATTTGCCTTCCCCCCCTATCAGTTGCCATCTGCCTGCACGCATATGGGGAACCCACACGGGAGCAGATGGAGACGGATTGATTAATCAGTGCCATCGATTATTACTGTTATATTAACTATTGTTATTGCTGTTGGATTTTAATTAATTGCTGTATTATTTTAAAAGTGGACTTTGTATGTATTATATTGTCATAACCTTCCCTGAGTCTGCTTGCGGGGGAGGGCAGGCTAGAAATCAAATAAAGAGAAAGAAAGATCTGATTTTGGTCCTCTTGGATTGGAGGAGCAAAGAGTGGACCCAGATAAAATATTTTTGTCATTTTCAACAGTCAGTCATCAGATCTGGAAACACATCCCATAGATTTTGACTAGTGCTGGGGGTGGAGGGAAATAATTGTTCAAGCCACAGATCCCGGTAGGTTGAAATTTCAGACAACCCATTTCCACACACACCCCAAACACTACACTTGGTCCAGAGAGGCAAAGAGTATTCCTGGTGAAGAATTTTGACATTCTTGACCATCGATCTGACATAACAGGGGTCATTTCCTGCAGGAGCGCACGGGAGCGGAACTCCGGCAGTAAAGAGCCCAGGGGGTGGGCACATGCAACAAGCCCCACCCCCTGCTCCCAGCAGCCCTCAGTCAGAGCA
>NW_015164241.1:390054-392120 GCF_001447785.1 Gekko japonicus
TAATGAGTTATGCTAATGACTCTTTTTCTACGAAATGACCCCTGCATAAGCATATCACATCTGTTTCTTCTGCTTCCAGCATAGTTGGTGGTAACCAGTGTTCCCTCTAAGCTGAGTTAGTGTGAACTAGCTCACAGGTTTTGAGCCTCCGGCTCACACATTTTTGCCTTAGCCCAGGAGGGATGGCTCCAGAGCAAACTAATTTACGCAGGAGCCAAATCGCTCGCTCACAACTTCAATGTCAGTAGCTCACAAAGCAGAATTTTTGCTCACAAGACTCCACAGCTTAGAGAGAGCATTGGTGGTAACCATCACTGCAAGGTAAAGTTAACAGGCCTTAAACAACACCATTCCTCAAATACTGCATAATTTCATACCACTTTGTATACTAGTTCCTAGAAGGCATAAATTCACTTTTGCCGAAGGTGTGGGTTAGGCGCCCCCCCAATGTAATCCCCCCTCATTAAGTCTCAGCTCACTTATGTTGACCCCGTAGGGTTTTCAAGGCAAGAGATGTTCAGAGATGGTTTGCAATTGACTGCTTCTGCATAGCAACCCTGGTATTCCTTGGTGGTCTCCCATCCAAATACTGGCCAGGGCTGATCCTGCTTCACTTCCGATATCAGGCTAGCCCTGGTCGGAGGCCCATATGTAATATACCCATACAAAGAATGAGAAAAGATTCAGGTGGGTCGCTGTGTTGGTCTGAAGCAGCAGAACAACGTTTGAGTCCAGCGACAACTTTAAGACCAACAAAGTTTAATTCTGGGTATAAGCTTTGTTGGTCTTAAAGGTACCACTGGACTCAAAGAATGAGAAAACCAATCAATCGTGTACCACAGTACGTTGCCATCTACTGAACAATTTTAGTACTGCAGTTTCCTGACTCAAAATTTGCAGGGTAAGCCAGAAGGGAGACATTCAGGGGAGGGGGAGGGGTACATGTGAGCCTGATTGCCACAAAAAGGAGTCTTGTGAAACCTTAAAAACAAGCATATTGTTTGTGGCCTTAAGCTCTCATGGACTGGAGCCCACTTTGTCAGATGCAAGGGCATCGTCCTCGTGTTGAGAGAGAGAGGCATACATAGCTGTAAACCGCAAAAAGGGGTGAACTGGATCACAGAATGCAAGAGTCAATTCCTATATATAATCTCATTCAGCTCTTCTTTGTCTAGTGAACATTGTAGGCACGGGGTACCCCTCTAAGCACGCCCGACTGATTGCACCATTCTGCTACGTATGCAGTGAGAACCATTCTAGTGTACCAAGTCCGGCTCCGCACACCCAGGGAAACGAGGCTGTGGTCTGAGCTTAGTAGAACGGACTGCACCACTTTCCATTGCAAGCAGAGCATCCCATTTTGGAATACTCCCATCAGGGGTCATTTCCTGCAGGAGCGCACAGGAGCAGAGCTCCGGCAGTAAGGAGCCCAGGGGGCGGGCACATGCCAAGCCCCACCCCCGACTCCCAGCAACCCTCAGGCAGAGCAAGAAGCAGCCAGGTAAGCTGCAGAGCCCCCCCCCAGCCCCCCAGTCCAAAACAGACCAGTGACACCTTTAAGACCAGGTTTTATTCAGGTACAAGCTCTCCCTCCTCTGCGTGGACAGACCTGCACATGTCCCCCCCACCCAATACCTAGCAATCCAAAACAGTCCAGTGGAACCTGAGCGGTGGGTGTTGCCTTCTGACACTTCCGGTGATGTCAGGGGGTGTGGCATATGCAAATAAGTTATGCGAATGAGTTATGCTAATGAGCTCCTGTGCCTCTTTTTCTACGAAATGACCCCTGAATACTTCCATAGGTTAAAAACACCCTACAAGCAGAAACTAGCATGGCAAGCAAAGAGAGCTGCTTTCTCCCTGTCCTGCTCATTCCTTATTGGTGTGGAGGTGTTGTTTTTTTATAATGTAAAGGCTCTGCCACTCAGGGGTCATCTCGTAGGAAAAGAGCTAGGGAAACTCATTAGCATAACTCATTAGCATATGCCACACCCCCTGACATCACCGGAAGTGTGTCATAAGGCCACACCCCCTGACATCACCGGAAGTGTGTCATAAGGCCACAC
>NW_015164241.1:392194-402306 GCF_001447785.1 Gekko japonicus
CGCAGGCTACTCTGGGAGAACCAGGTTTGATTCCCCACTCCTTCACATGCAGCTGCTGGTGTGTCCTTGGGTCAGTCACAGTTCTCTCAAGAGCAGTTCTCTCAAGAGCAGTTCTCTCAGAGCTCTCTCAGCCCCACCTACCTCACAGGGTATCTGGTGTGGGGAGGGGGACAGAAAGGAGATTCTAAGCCACTGTGAAACTCCTTCGGGTAGGGAAGGGCAGGGTATAAATCCAATCTCTTCTCTTCTCCTCTGCAATAGGGGGATAGTTGGTGTTTCAGTGCAGAAGTTTGAAATGTCAAGTTTCCCCCTGTTTTAGCAGTTGGTTATTGGATGTCCCATCCTGTTGCCCGCATTGACTTACACCAGGGCTCTCCAACCTTTTTCATCCTGTGGGCACTTTTGGAATTCTGACACGGGTACAGCCACAAAACCTGTGCCAGAAAATTACTGCCACGGGAGGCGGGACCAGCCACAAAATGGCTGCCACAGCTTGCCTTCAGTCATACCATGGAAGATCTTTGTCTCGTGAGGGCAGCTGCTGCCAAAGTAATGATTATAAAAAATCTGTACAACCCATCAAATCTTCAATAGCCAATAATTCCCCTGGCCCCACCCACCCACACTTGGTGGGCAGGAGGAAAGGTTTGGCAAGTGCCAGGGCTATTTTTGGGCAGGAATGGAGTTGGCCACGCCCAGCAGGAACTCATTAGCATAATAGGCCACACCCAACAGCAGGAACTCATTAGGATTGGCTACGTTAGGGGTGTGTGGCTTAACATGCAAAGGAGTTCCTACTACAAGAAAAGCCCTGGGTTTTGACAACAAACAGGGTAAAGAGAATAAGAAGCAAAAGGTGGGTGTGGCTGGATGACTACGCTTCTGGTAACATGGGGGTGCGGCCTAATGTGCTAATGAGCTGTGCTGTCAGGGGTGTGGCCTGATAGGCTAATGAGTTTCTGCTGTTGGGTGTGGCCTATTATGCTAATGAGTTTATTTGCCAAGGAGTGATGGGGCCGGATGCCATGATCTTAGTTTTTTTTTATGTTGAGCTTCAGCTTGCCTTCAGTCATACCATGGAAGATCTTTGTCTCGTGGGGGCAGCCACCCACACTTGGTGGGCAGGAGGAAAGGTTTGGCAAGTGCTATTATGGTGCCCATGGGCACCATGTTGAGGACTCCTGACTTACACTGTGTAAGCTAAGACTATGGAAATGTTCCTGTGTGACTACTGACTGGTTGCCCTACACAATGCTGCCCAGTAAACGATGGAAAGCTGGTCACTGATACTTAGCCTGGAAATCCAGGTTGGATGCAATTTAATCAGCTTGTACTGAGGAAGAGTAATCGACACGAAGTGTGAAATCCGGAATCTTCATCCCCTGTTGGAACTTATACATGAATACCCTGTGTTGTTTTTGATGAGTAGGTTACCTGTTGAAAACACTGGAATTGCCTTCACCTGTTGAATGTTAGTTATACCTATTGCTGAATGCCAGTTGTACCTATTGCTGAAAACATTGATATCTACGCTTGTTGTTGAAAAGCATTGGAATTTATATTGTCTTTACCTGTTGAATGTTTGCTTACTATTTACCTGTTGGACATCTCTGTATAAAATTTGTGTGTAATTGATTTTTGAATCCTGATATTACAGACATTGTTCCTTTTGGTTTATTCTTAGCGTTTTTTACACCGTTTCCCCTGTATTGCTTGTGTATTACTATGTAATCGCTTTGTGATCCACCCTGAGTCTCAGCGAGACAGGTAGACTATAAATAGCATAATGTCAATCAATATTTTTTTAAAAAACTTGTGTGCTTTGGGGGCGGGGTTCCTACAGGACGTGACCCTCCACTCGGGCACGGATTGCACACCACCTGATCTTCCTGCCCCAAATTCCACTTCTGTTTAAACCGGGGGCGGGGGGGGGATGTCTGATGTTTTCTCACGAGCCAGGAATGGAAGTGCCTTGGTGCCTCTGAGGGTGGCGACTGAGGGGAACCTCCACATTCAGAGGCACTAAATCCTCTGAATCTCAGAGCCAGGAGGCAACATCAGGGGAAGGCCTTGGCCTCTATGCCCTGTCGTTGGCATTCCAGAGTGGCTGTAGCTTCCTGAACACTGTCATGAGCAGTTGTTCCCTCTAAGCTGAGTTAGTGTGA
Organism: Gekko japonicus; assembly: GCF_001447785.1. Lineage (NCBI taxonomy): Eukaryota > Metazoa > Chordata > Lepidosauria > Squamata > Gekkonidae > Gekko > Gekko japonicus. Next base: position 394,360 of record NW_015164241.1, read on the forward strand.
GCTAGCTCAAAGGTTTTTAGCCTCCGTCTCACATATTTTTGTCTTAGCTCAGGAACGATGGCTCCAGAGCAAACTAACTTATGCAGCAGCCAAATCTCCTGCTCACAACGTTAATGCCAGTAACTCACAGAGTAGAATTTTTGCTCACAGAGCTCCATAGCTTAGAAGGAACATTGGTGGGGGTTTGCCCACTTTCGGAGACCCCAATCCACCGTCGCCGCCCAGCTGGCCAGTGGAGGGAGCCCTGCCCCATGAGCCCTGTCCATGCCAATGTGCCTGGTGCGATGACATCACCCAGAGGTAACGTCATCACACACGACAGATTGCGCGGGGGACACACTAGCATTTGAGAAAAAACTCTATTGTCCCAAACACAGAAAGGGACACACACACACACACCAGCAGTCACTTAAGACCTGGCCACCATACTGCAAAGGAACTGGTTGGCCACTGTGTGAGACGGGATGCTGGCCCTCCAGAGGAACTAGTTGTCCACTATGTGAGACAGGATGCTGTACTAGATGGACCATTGGCTTGATCCAGCAGGGCTCTTCTGATGTTCTTATCAGGAGAAGGCCTCAGCCTCTCTGCCCTGTTGCTGGCCCTCCAGAGGAACTGGTTGTCCACTGTGTGAGATGAGATGCTGGACTAGATGGAAAGGGACACCCACCCACCCGCCAGCAGTCAGTTAAGACCTAGCCACCCTACTGCAAAGGAACTGGTTGGCCACTGTGCGAGACAGGATGCTAGACTAGATGGACCGTTGGTCTGATCCAGCAAGGCTCTTCTGATGTTCTTATCAGGAGAAGGCCTCAGCCTCTCTGCCCTGTTGCTGGCCCTCCAGAGGAACTGGTTGGCCCCAGTGTGAGACAGGATACTGGACTAGATGGACCACTGGCTTGATCCAGCACGGCTCTTCTGATCTTATCAGGAGAAGGCCTCAGCCTCCCTGCCCTGTTGCTGGCCCTCCAGAGGAACTGGTTGTCCACTGTGTGAGATGGGATGCTGGACTAGATGGACCATTGGCTTGATCCAGCGGGAGCCAGGAATTCCCCCCGCTTTGTAGGTAAGTCGACTTGGCAACCCTACCACTATGAAAAATCCCTTCCATGTGGTAGAAGCCAGACTCGAACCCATGGCACATGAAACTGCCTTATCCTGAATCAAAGTTAGTCTTTGTCTACTTAGACTGGCAGCAGCTCTCCGGGGTCACAGGTGTAGGCCTTTCACGTCACCTACTGCCTGGTCCTTTTAACTGGAGATGCTGGGGATTGAACCTATGACCTTCTGCACGCCAAGCAGAGGCTCTACCACTGAGTCGCAGCCCCTCCTCAAGCTTCCAACCCAGGCCAAGCTTCCAAGAGGTCTGTCTGCCTGCCTGTCTCTCCAGTCCGTGGTAGTTCTTCAAGGTTGTCCCCCCCCCCCCGCTTTGTAACCATGAGGACTAGATGTCTATTCTCGGGTCATTTCCTGCAGGAGTGCACAGGAGCGGAGCTCTGGTAGTAAAGAGCCCAGGGGGCGGGCACATGCAAAAAGCCAGTCCAGTGGAGCCTGAGCAGTGGGTGTTGCCTTCTGACACACTTCCGGTGATGTCAGGGGGTGTGACATATGCAAATAAGTTATGCTAATGAGTTATGCTAATGAGCTCCTGCACCTCTTTTTCTACGAAATGACCCCTGTCTATTCTTTATTTTAAGCAGAGCCTTGATCCCGTTTTCTGCTCCGACTGCCAGCTCCTCACTGTAAACATGTAGTGGGGGGGTGTATTAGCGTCTCTCCGTCCTTCGGAGCTATTTAAAGTTTTCTGAGTCACTTTCTTTGCAGAAGAATCTGTGGTCGGCGTGCGTGTGTGTGAGAGAGAGACAGAGAGAGACATACTGAGTGTTCAGCGTGGAGAGCTGTCATTAAACTATTAAGAAAGCTTTTCAAAATAAAACAATGAATGCCAAAACAATCAACTCTATTAACAGGCAGTAGAAAGCACAAGTCTACATGATGCCCCCCCCCCTATTTTGGAAATAACACTGGAAACAACATGCATGTTCTAAAAAAGAAAAGAACAGACCAAATTCCATGTATTGACTTAGGACAAAGCCAACTTGCTGCCCCCCCCCGCCCCCGGCGTTCCGAGTCTAAGGATTGCAAAGTTTGGGATTCTTCAGCATCCCTCTGGACCTAGCACTCTGTCTCCAGGGGAAAGACGCGCGATTGGCAGAAGCAGAATCCGTTTGGAAAAGAGGTCACGCCACTTATTTTCGCTTGCCAGAGAATCGATTTGGCAGCCCCTCCGCTCTCTCGTTCTGTAATGCAAGGATTTATCATTGTTAGCCCCTGGCTGCCAAGAATGCAGTTCTTTTAAATCACAGCCCTGGGCCCAGCTGGCGGCCGGCGTATGTTATATACTCATGGCACAGGATAGCACCCCCTGGTTGGCGGAACTGCAGTGATGTCATGGAATGTTCCAATGATAGGGAAGAAGGCAACTGTTCTATTCTGGGGCAACGCTGCTGCTGTTTTTGTTTCTAGCAGGCTTGCGTCTTAGCATCCCCTCTGGGCTGATATGTCTCTTGGACAGCCATGGCTGACACGGGGAGTCCGGAGGAGCATCCCCCATGAAGCAATGGTGCCCTTTGCTGACGGAGAAGGAGAAGGAGAAGAGGAGGAGGAGGAGATTGGATTTATACCCCACCCTTCACTTGGAGTCTTACAGCGGCTTACAAACTCCTTTCCCTTCCCCTCCCCACAACAGACACCCCATGAGGTAGGTGGGGCTGAGAGAGAACAGCTCTGACAGAACTATGGCTTGCCCAAGGTCATCCAGCAGCTGCAAGTGGAGGAGTGGGGAATCAGACCCGGTTCTCCCAGATTAGAGTCCGCGGACTTAACCGCTACACCAAACAGGTTGTAGGCCCCGATTTATCCCAGAGATTGTAGTGTCTGGCCTCGAATGGCTTACTTGGGAAAGGGAGCCGATCTCCCATGTCTACAGCAGAGACCATTCCAACAGACGTTCCTTTACAAAGGTTGAGAAGATTATGAAGTCCATAAATACAGATGCCCTGACCTGGCTGGCCCAGGCTAGCCTGATCACATCAGATCTTGGAAGCTAAGCAGGGTCGGCCCTGGTTAGTGCTCGGATGGGAGACCGCCAAGGAAGTCGAGGGTTGCTATGCAGAGGCGGGCCACGGCCAACCACCTCTGTTTGTCTCATGCCTACGGGGGTCATCGTAAGTCAGTTGTAGCCTGAGAGCACTTTCCATTCACGACCATGAGCATAGGTCATTTCCCCCCTCCTGTTTCTGTCATGGTATTTCGGCCACTAGGGAGGCTGTAGGTTCAGGGCTCACAAAACGTAAGTTCTCCTCCTTCTTCCAAGAGACAATTCACTGGTCGAGTTCACTGCCCGAAAAGGCTTTATTTCAACAAACGGTGGCACAGTGGAAGGGGAGCGGTGGCACAGTGGGTATATCCCACTGTCTTAACATCTGAACTGTGTTAGTTCAAGCCCCGCACTGGTGTGAGCAGCCAGCCTGTTGTCCCCAGCTCATCGTCCACCCAGCGATTCGAAAGCTTCGGCGAGTAGATAAAATGGGAACACTCCTTAGAGAGGGTGGGCACGCCAATCTCCCTTGTGGGAGGGTGTTAGCTGACGGTCGGACGTCCTGGTCGAGGCTTGGAAGGCGAAATAGCTTCTCGGCTACGAAAGAATCCCTGCAATGGATGTTCCGGCCAGGCGGTGGCAGTGTGGCGATTGACATACGGGTCCTGAAGCCTGGCCATCAAGAAAAGCCGTGCAGAAAACGATGGTGCCAAACCAGAAGACGTCTATACCGCGGTGGCAGTGACGGCGCGTGCAATTAAAAATGAATATATGTTGTCTTCCCTATCCCCTACAAACATTGTTAGTCCCTTGTCTATATTGAGTAACTGTACATCACTTTGAGCCCACTGGGGAAAGCGATTAATAAATGGAAAGTATAAAACTGAAGGAGAGTAGAATCATGAACGGCTGCCAAGAATGCAAACGAAGTGAAACCTCCCTGGTTAGAGGCATCCTCCCTTAGAATATGCAGAGGCCAACAACAAAGGAAACCAGTTTTTGACAGGTTGTGTTTGTGAGCTTCCAGGAGCACCTGGACTAGACGGATCTTCAGACTGAGCCAGAGCAACAACTGTTTATTTAATCCATTTACATCCCACCTTTTCCCCCAATGAGGACCCAAAGCAACTTACAGTGCCCGTTTACCCTCACAACAACCCTGTGAGGTAGGTTAGGCTGAGAGAGCGTGACTGGCCCAAGGTTACCCGTGAGCTTCTATGACACAAGTGGGTATTCGAACCTGGGTCCCACAGATACTAGTCCAGTGGTGGCCAGACTGCAGCTCAGAGGCCATGTGTGGCTTTTTCACACATATTGTGCGGCTCCTGGCGGGGTAGCTAGGGAAGCGAAGGGGAGGCATGCCTCCTTGACCCGTCTTCTCTTCCAGAGCCAGTGTTCCCCTCCCTGGGTAGGCTGGAGGTGGGGGAGAGCAGAGAAAGAAAGCGACTTTAATTTTAAATGCGTTCTCGAAGGCCCCCCCCCCCAGCTTGGAGAAAGCATTTGTCTCTTCAAATATCATTATCAATATCTGTTTTGACCCCTTTTGTTTTTATTTCTGGCAGATTTGATGTTAATAAAAAGCAGATTTGTATATTTTCCAATAAAAACATGTCTGTAATATTTGTTCATGTCTCGTGGCTCGCAGACATCTGATGTTTCTACTATGTGGCTCTTACATTGAGCAAGCTTGGCCACCCCTGTACTAGTTAAACACTCTTAACCACTGCAATGGCTAAGGGCTGCACAATACATTTTATCTGTCTATCTATCATCCATCCATCTATCTATCCATCCATCCATCTATCTATCCATCCATCCATCTATCTATCCATCCATCCATCTATCTATCCATCCATCCATCTATCTATCCATCCATCCATCTATCTATCCATCCATCCATCTATCTATCCATCCATCCATCTATCTATCCATCCATCCATCTATCTATCCATCCATCCATCTATCTATCCATCCATCCATCTATCTATCCATCCATCCATCTATCTATCCATCCATCCATCTATCTATCCATCCATCCATCTATCTATCCATCCATCCATCTATCTATCCATCCATCCATCTATCTATCCATCCATCCATCTATCTATCCATCCATCCATCTATCTATCCATCCATCCATCCGTCATCTGTCTGTCTGTCTGTCTATCTATCACTGCACCACCCTGGCTCTCATGCTGGTTGAAGATACTTGAAACCAGAAATTCTAGGGACTGAAGTCACATCCTTCCAGCATCGGCGTTCTACTATGCTTTGCCTTCCCCCAAGAATCTTGCTTTGTCGAAAATGTGGGGGGCATGCAAGGCACCAGCTAATGCCTGTCCCGACAAACAATCATTCTTCCATTTCAAAACTCTTGGCCAGAAACACATACAAAAATCTGTATTCTGGACCAAAACATTCAAAGCAGCACGATTTGAAATTCAAACGAGCCTGCGAAAGACGCTTTTGGCCTCCAAGCTCTGATTTCGCCGAGCATCGGAGCAGACTTCACAGTTTTTTCTCCCCAGCCAAGCAATATAGATGCTAAAAGCCACATGGGCATCTTTCTGAGCTTTGATGAGACTTTATAAACGTTCTCTCATCTTGGGATCGAAGGAACCGACTTGCTGACAGGGCTGGCATTTCTTCAAACCCCAACAACTTGAAAAAGATTCCGTTTGTTCATCGGTGACTGTGCCACGCTCGGAAGGCAAAAACGGCCCTGAACGTGACAAAACCCCAGCCTGCTTAAATAAATATGCAAAGCAACTTTTTTTTAAAAAAGAGGGCTATTAATCGAAAAGGGAAATATAAATAATAAGACGGTGATTGTTTGAGCCGCAAAGTTACCGCGTGTACAGCTGTGAGAGCCGGATTGGGGAAGGGGGGGCAGCCACAGGAATTCTATTTAATTCATTTAAGAACATAAGAACATAAGAGAAGCCAATGCTGGATCAGGCCAATGGCTCATCTAGTCCAACACTCTGTCACACAGTGGCCAAAAACACCAGGTGCCATCAGGAAGTCCAGCAGTGGGGCCAGGACTCTAGAAACCCTCCCACTGTTGCCCCCCCAGCACCAAGAATACAGAGCGTCACTTGCCCCAGACCGAGAGTTCCTATCTATACCTTGTAGCTAAGAGCCACTGATGGACCTCTGCTCCTTATGTTTATCCAATTCCCTCTTTAAGCCGTCCATGCTTGTAGCTGCCGCCACCTCCTGTATGCTGCTTTCCTCCCCAACAGGGATCCAAAGTGGCTTACATCATTCCCCTCTCCTTCAGTTTATCCTCACAACAACCCTGGGAGGTAGGTTAGGCTGAGAGTGTGTGACTGAGCCAAGGTCACCCAGCGAGCTTCCATGGCACAAGACGCTGAGCTGCAGACCGGAAGGTCTGTAGTTCAGCAGTTTGAGACCCAAGTGCCACGTGAAGGAGTGAGCTCCTGTCTCTGGTCCCAGCTCCTGCCAACGTAGCAGCTCAAAAGCAAGAAGCAGCTCAAAAGCAAGAAACTGTAAGTAGATAAATAGGTACCACTTCGGTGGGAAGATAACAGCGTTCCATGAGCCTCAGCGTTTAGTCATATCGGCCACATGACCAGAGAAAAGTCTTCGAACAGCGTTGGCTCTTCAGCTTGGAAACGGAGATGAGCACTGCCCCCTAGAGTCGGATTCGACTGGCTTTTGATCAAGGGAAACCTTTACCTTTTACTCCAATACTAGTCTGACACTCTTAACCAGAGGTCATTTCGGGGGGAATCGCGGGGGATCGCAGTTCCCGCGGGTGAGGTACGGGGGGGGCACATGATGAAGCCCCGCCCCCTGCTTCCGGCCGCCCTGCTTCCGGCCCTCATTCAGCCAGGAGGAGGCAGGAGAAGAGGGAGGGTAAATTGCTTCCTCCCTGTCTCTCCCCACCCCTGCCTGCCTGCGGCCAGGGAGGGCCTTTGCGGGGCTTCCTTGCACTCCCACCGGCCTTCCAGGTCCACCGCCAGGCCCCTCATGGGGCTCAGCAGTGGAGCTGCAAGGCCGGCGGCGGCGGCCGGGACCGTTGGGGGCAGGGTGTGTGGCCTCATGACACACTTCCGGTGATGTCAGAGGGTGTGGCATATGCTAATGAGTTATGCTAATGAGTTCCCCTAGCTCTTTTTCTATGAAACGACCCCTGCTCTTAACCACTACACCACCCTGGCTGTCGACTCTACAGAGACCATCTGGTTTGCTTATGAGGGAGCTGAAACAGAAAGTTGTGCCCCAACCCACCCAATGGAAGCCACCCATATTTCTGGACTGATCCCACCTCTCAACACTTGCTTCCCAGTTCTGACAATCTGGACACAATCTTGTGCATGCTGACCTGGGAGTAAACCTTGTTGGATTTAGCGGGGCTAACCTAGCAGTTCGAAAGCAAGAAATTGCAAGTAGAGAAATAGGTAGTGCTTTGGTGGGAAGGTAACAGTGTTCCGTGCGCCTCGGCGTTTAGTCATGCTGGCCACATGACCACGGAAAGGTCTTTGAACATAAGAACATAAGAACATCATAACATAAGAGACGCCAATGTTGGATCAGGCCAAAGGCCCATCCCGTCCAACACTCTGTATCACACAGTGGCCAGAAATACCAGTGCCATCAGGAGGTCCACCAGTGGGGCCAGGAGACTAGAAGCCCTCCCACTGTCCCCCCACCCCCGGCACCATAAGAACATAAGAGAAGCCAATGTTGATCAGGCCAAAGGCCCATCCCGTCCAACACTCTGTGTCACACAGTGGCCAGAAATACCAGTGCCATCAGGAGGTCCACCAGTGGGGCCAGGACATTAGAAGCCCTCCCACTGTTGACCCCCCCCCACCAAC
>NW_015164241.1:402709-406283 GCF_001447785.1 Gekko japonicus
TCTCATCTTTCCATTTCTGAGCTATAGCAAGTCTAGCAATGGCAAGGAGAGTCTTGTGAGCAAAAATTCTACTTGGCAAGCGACTAGCATTAAAGTTGCAAGCGAGTGACTTGGCTGCTGCATAAATCAGTTTGCTCTGGAGCCCTCCTTCCTGAGCTGAGACAAAAATGTATGAGCCGGAGGCTAAAAAACTGTGAGCTAGCTCACACTCACTCAACTTAGAGGGAACACCGGACAGAATCCAACTCCTCTCTATTCAATGGGGCTTTCTCCCAGTAAGGCATTTTTAAGGAGTTTTTTTTTTTTTTTGTCATGACAGGTCACAGCTGCCTTAAGGTGACCCCGCAGGGTTTTCAAGGCAAGAGACATTCAGAGGTGGTTCGCCATAGCCTGCCTATGCATAGCAACCCTGTTATTCCTCGGAGGTCTCCCATCCAAACACTGGCTTGGGCTGACGCTGCTTTGCTTCCCAGATCTGATGCAATTGGGCTAGCCTGGGCAAATGGGGCTCAATGTGGCCAAGTGCAAGGTGATGCACATTGGAGCCAAAATCCTACATACAGGGCTTTTTTTGTAGAAAAAGCCCAGCAGGAACTCATTAGCATAACAGGCCACACCCAACAGCAGAGACTCATTAGCATATTAGGCCACACCCTTGACAGCACAGCACATTAGCATATTAGGCCACACCCCCATGTTACCAGAAGTGTGGTCATCCAGCCACACCCACCTTTTGCTTCTTATTCTGTTTACCTTGTTGTCAAAACCCAGAGTTATTTTTTTGGAGCAGGAACTCCTTTGCATGTTAGGCCACACACCCCTAATGTAGCCAATCCTAATGAGTTTCTGCTGTTGGGTGTGGCCTATTATGCTATTGAGTCCCTGCTGGGTGTGGCCAAATCAGGAGCCAGCCAGAACTCCGTTCCTGTGCGTTCCTGCCCAAAAATAGCCCTGCCTACATATAAATACACATTGATGGGGTCTGAACTGGCAGAGACTGATCAAGAGAGAGATCTTGGAGTCGTAGTACATAACTCACTGAAAATGTCGAGACAGTGTGTGACTGCAATAAAAAAGGCCAATGCTATGCTGGGGATTGTTAGGAAGGGTCAGGGTATTCGTAGGATCACATAGAATTGCAGCCTTGGTGTCTGGATCATAGGGGGGGAAACAGCCTCTGAGTCGGCCTCAGTTACCACTGGAAAGCCCTCTCCTATTTGGCCAGTTTGGTGTAGTGGTTAAGTGCGCGGACTCTAATCTGGGAGAACCGGGTTTGATTCCCCACTCCTCCACTCGCACCTGGCTGGATGACCTTGGGTCAGTCACAAGTTCTTTCAAAGCAATTCTCTCAAGGGCAGTTTCTGTCAGAGCGCTCTCAGCCCCACCCACCTCACAGGGTGCCTGTTGTGCGGAGGGGAAAGGAAAGGAGACGGTAAGCCACTCTGAGACTCCGAGTGAAGGGCGGGGTATAAATCCAATCTCTTCTTTCTTCTTCTGTGCTCTGCCACAACAGCTTCACTAATCCGAGCGAGGCCTTCTGCAGGTCCCAACCTGCAAATGGGCAAGATCAACAACTGCCCCCGCGTGCTTTCTCCGTTGTGGCTCCTACCTTATAGAGCAGCCTGCCTGCCTGAGGAGTTCAGGAGAGTTTCTGCTCTCTTGGCTTTCCACAAATCGTGCAAAACTAGATTATTCAAGAGAGCTCTTCTGTGCAGGTTGCACTGGACAACATGGTTCACAAACTTACTTGGATAAATACTTAGGGACAGTGGTCTGTACTGCTGTGTGTGGTTTATTGTAAGTAGGATCATAAGAGCCCTGCTGGATCAGACCAGTGAGGGTCCATCTAGCCCAGCATCCCGTCTCACACAGTGGCCAACCAGTTCCTCTGGAGGGCCAACAACAGGGGAGAGAGGCTGAGTCCGTCCCCTGAGAAGAACATCAGAAGAGCCCTGCTGGATCAGACCAGTGAGTGTCCATCTAGTCCAGCATCCTGTCTCACACAGGAGCCTACCAATTCCTCTGGAAAGCCAGCAACAAGGCACAGAGGCCAAGGCCTTCATAAGGACACAAGAGGAGCCCTGCTGGATCAGACCAGTGAGGGTCCATCTAGTCCAGCATCCTGTCTCACACAGTGGCCAACCGGTTCCTCTGGACGGCCAACAACAGGGCAGAGAGGCCGAGGCCTTCATAAGGACACGATAGCCCTTCTGAATCAGACCAGTGGCACATCTCATCCAGCTTCCTGTCTCACACAGTGGCCAACTAGTTCCTCTGGACAGCCAACAACAGAACATAGAGGCCTAGGCCTTCCTAGGAACCTAAGAAGAGCTGTGCTGGATCAGACCGGTGAGGGTCCATCTAGTCCAGCATCCTGTCTCACACAGTGGTCAACCAGTTCCTCTGGACAGCCAACAACAGAACATAGAGGCCTAGGCCTTCCTAGGAACCTAAGAAGAGCTGTGCTGGATCAGACCAGTGGTCCCTCTAGTCCAGCTTCCTGTCTCATACAGTGGCCAACTAGTTACCCTGGATGACCAACCACAGGGCATAGAGGCCGAGGCCTTCCCCTGATGTTGCCTCCTGGCTCTGAGTTTCAGAGGCTTAGTGCCTCTGAAAGTGGAGGTTTTTGTACCACTTAATCTGTCATGTTAATACGTACGTGATGCCTCAGTTTCTTTCTACAGTTCTAAGGCATTGTTTACCGAATGGCCCATGTTGTTGATTGTATCGATTCCCTCTGCATAATCTGAATTGCTTTGAGAAAAGCAGACTATAAATATTGTCAATAAATACAATAATAAAACATGACCCCTATGCCCACACTTCAAGATGCGCAAAGTGTAGATTCAGTATCCATTAGGAGCAGGGCTTTTTTTGTAGAGAAAGCCCAGCAGGAACTCATTAGCATAATAGGCCACACCCAACAGCAGGAACGTATTAGCATATTAGGCCACATCCCTGACAGAACAGCTCAGTAGCTTATTAGGCCATACCCCCACATTACCAGAAGTGTGGTCATCCAGCCACGCCCACCTTTTGCTTCTTATTCTGTTTACTTTGTTTATTGTCCAAACCCAGGGCTTTTTTTTTGTAGCAGGAACCCCTTTGCATGTTAGGCCACACACCCCTAATGTAGCCAATCCTAATGAGTTTCTGCTTGGGTGTGGCCTATTATGCTAATGAGTTCCTGCTGGGCGTGACCAACTCGGGAGCCAGCCGGAACTCCGTTCCTGTGCGTTCCTGCCCCAAAATAGCCCTGATTAGGAGTATGAACCAAAGAATCTTTGGGTTTGCTTTTTGGGTGAAGGAAGTTGATGCAGAGGCACTTTAAATAAAATGCGAAGCTGCGCCATACCGAGTCCAACCATTCAGTGCCGTCTTCTCTGACTGGCAGCAGGTCTCCCAATTCGCAGGCGAAGTAGGGCCATTTCTAACATCTGAGATCCTTTGAGTGGGCAATGCCAGTAATTAAACCAGCAACCTTCTCCATGCAACAAACGCACTCCTCCAACATTCTCCTATTGTTAACATTTTATTGAAAGATAAATGTGAAATACAGAGGCTTAAGAAT
>NW_015164242.1:0-3033 GCF_001447785.1 Gekko japonicus
TCCACTCTCCTCCTCCTCCTCCTTCTTCTATAACACTCAGTCCTGGTAATAGAAATGGGCAGCATCAGGGCATGTTAAGGGTGGAGTGAGCTTAGTGGGCATCTGAAGCCTCTACAGCCTCTCACATCACAACCCCAGTACAACATTACACTCATGACAACCCTGGTGAATGATTATTATTTGCATATTGTATATTATTTAAATATGTTATATGACATGTGGAATGGAGAGTTCCCTCTCCTAGCCTCCCACCCCATCCATAAATCCTGGTGCATCTCAGAATATTGATTAAATCTGTATCTAATCACAGCTTCCCAAAACACTTTATAAACCCCAAGCAGAACATCATAGGTCAGTTCATGAAGTGATACAGTAAACAGCATGAGTGATAGAAGTTATAATGGAGATGCTACCAAGAGCCACCATAGCCCTCTAGACAAAGATTCCACCTGTCCCCACCACGATCTTGACCAAGCCAAATAAGCACAAAAAGCAGTCCTCCTGAAGACTGTTTCTTGTACCTGTTTCTTGCACTACTAAACTGCTCCACTGATTTCTATATGTCACAGTAACACATAGGCAGAGAGATGATCTGTAATAGTAAATATTTTCCACTAGAGAGCAGCTCAGTGTTAGATACAGCAGAGGTTGCAAATAATTAAACTGAGAATCTGGAGGATTGTCCATAGATCCTATCATTCAAGGTGCCCAATAAAGCATGTCTTACTTTCTTTTAACTATCATGGGTTTGGTTAGATCTAGCGGGGAAATTTATTGCTCTGTAATTTATGTAATTTAGGGCAATCACAAAATTATTTCTGAGAATCTTAACCTTTGCTCCTGAAATTTCAAGCATAAGGCAAAGGTCAAATGTTCCCGGGTTCAAGTTAAATATTACATAAATAACTGGAATTTCTTGCTCATGTCTGTTAAAGATCTTGGGCTGGCTGAACTCTATACAGCCCTACAAATGTAGAATCCTTGAATGCTTACCTTTCTACCTCCCTGGCATGCTGGCCCTACTTCTGATTCCACTGGCTGTACACAGCAGTATAAAGTGAATTTGGCCAAATCTAATACTCATAGGTTCTATCTGTGGTTTTAATAGCCCATGAAGGTTGATGATTCAATAAACCCGTTAGTTAAGGTACCTCCTTTTTTGGTTTTCAGAAGGTGCAGTGATCAGGGAGATAAGCAGCAGCTATGAGGAGGTTTCAGATGCCCCCCAATCCCTTTTCCTACAAATAAAACATCACTTTATATGTGATTGATGCAACCATGGATTTCAACAAGATGAGCCTTCTGTCATCCCATTTGTTTGGCCCTGTCTTTCTCCCACTGTGCACCCTCAGTCTAACAGTGCAATCCTAAGCAGAGTTAGACCCTTCTAAGGGCATAGACTGCAATGGATTCAGAAGGGGATAACTTTGCTCAGGACTGTATTCTAAAACACAGAAAGGGAACCTCAACTGTTTGTGTACCTAGCACAGTACATGTTTGTGGTATCTTTTCTAACTAGTAATACAGATCTTCTGTATGCACAGCTGCTGATTTAGCATGATAGTTGGACCCTGATGCAAAGTACCTTAATGAGCAGGTTCTCTTCACCACTTGAGGCCTTGCCTACAGGCAGTTGCTATTCACCCCAGGTGGATAGGCAAGTGTAACAAAGTCTAAGCCTAATACGTTTCAATCTAGCTATGTAATAAAATGATACTAGAAAATAATGAGAAAATTGAATGAGGTCATTGCAATAAAATCCTGGTGCAAAATTAGTAATATTCATATTGTCCTAAAGAGAGAGCACCTGTTCTTTAAATAGTCACCTGGAGAAATATGAGGGGTGCAGCATCTTCTAAAAGGCTCTGCCATGTGTTGGGGGTAATTGCAGCTGCCAAAGATCACCCTGCTATTATTGATGTGCGAGAATTGTTAAAGGCAAAGATGATAGTACTGAACTTTAATATGCCTTTTGTTTCATATATATATATATAAATTTTGTATTTCATATATATATGAACATTGTCTGGTGTGGATTAAAATTTTGCCAAATGGAGGCTATGTACAGATAGAGGAGAATGAAAGGATTAATGAATGACCGAATTAATCTGTTCATGGATAATAATGCAGATTACACTCATGAAATTATAAATAAACCATAACAAAGCAGTTAGCCAAAGGTATGACAACACTAGTATACTGCACAAGAAAACAGCTGATCCCAAAGACCATCTAGAGACTCTTTTGATAGGTTGATGTTATTTCCTGGCACATTTCAAGGCAGCAATACTGCAATTATTTATGAAAATTACATTTTTGCTAAACTGTTAAAAAGTCTGGTAATTTAAATAAATAAGGGTTTGAAGATGATACAGAAATGGTATTATACACCGGTTAAGCTGAGCTATATTTCAAAATCGGGAAGTAAAAATTGTTGGAGGAAATGTGGAGAGGTGGGAACGTTCAGTCATATGTGGTGGGATTGTCCTTTGGTAAAGAAATTTTGGGATCAAATTGGTATAGAAATGTCAGGGATTGTGGGAAGAAGGGTAAGAATATCTAAAGCAATGGCACTTATTAGTTTGGATGGTATAGGGTTAAGGGTAAAAGAGGAATGTAAATGGATAAATTTGATGTTAGTAGCAGCAAGACAAGTGATTGCAAAGAATTGGAAAGAAGCTGAGGAACTGACGATTAATCACTGGAGGGAAAGGATGAACAATATAATAATTTTAGAGTATCTTACAATGAAGATACGTAGAATGAATGGGTCAAAGGTTAAGGACCATGAGGAGGACTGGTTTAAAAGGATGGTGGCGTATTTGAGAAAGTTTAAAAAAAATGGGGTGATTAGTCAGTTAATAGGAAATTGAGAGGTTAATTTGATTATAAGATTAAGAGGGAAGGTTAATAGTGGAATAGAGTTGTACGGAGATTGATTGTGATATAATACTGTATGGAACTTCATTTTCGTCTCTAATGCCTGGAAGTTGCACATGGGTGGTGTTGGTGTTGGATTTTTTTATGAAATAA
>NW_015164242.1:3126-3232 GCF_001447785.1 Gekko japonicus
AGAGTCCTTCTGCCGTTACTTTGGCTTTCTGTCTCTAAAATCATGTACAGTTTTCATTGCTCCCGCACCCGCTTCTGCAGCAGAGTCCTCATACATTCCCAAGGCA
>NW_015164242.1:4571-36124 GCF_001447785.1 Gekko japonicus
GGTTAATGAATACGGTTTTGACTTCCACCCACCTTGGCAGCCTGCTGGGAAAAAATGAATCTCCTTCAGTCTTGTTAAGCAAGCAGCCATTCTAGAACTGATAAGGATGACATGTGATAGATGCCTGCCTGCTTCCTCTTATCTCTCCCGACTCTTTGAAAAGTTCCTTGGGCAAAAAGAAAGAAAGAAAGAAATAGGGAGGAAAAAATTTACCAAGGTATTGGGGGAGTAAGGTTCCCCCCCCCCTGTTAGATGAAAGCAAGGCAAGGGGTTGAATATTCTTTCAGAGTCCTGTCTGGCCTGGTCCTATCTTGTTTGGACCATTGGTGCCACTGGTTTGGAGTTAGTAGTGGATATAGTGATGACCCTGTGCACAGGTGGCTTTAAAGGTGGGTTAGAGAGATTCACGGAGGAGTGGTCTGTCAATAACTACTAGCCATAGTGACTAATGAGAACCTCCATATTCAGAGGTTTCAGTGCTAGCAGGTAACAGCCGTAGAAGGCCTTAGCCTCCAAACAGAAGAGAGCAATGAGGGCCCCGGTCACACAGGAGGATTTGCCCCGCAAGAGGGACAGATCGGGGGCGCATCAAGCACACCGCAACATCTGGGAAGCATCACGCACCCATCCCCGATCCGTCCCTTCGGCCCGAAAATGCACATTTAAAAGGTACTAGCAACAGAGCACTACCTTCCGGATGATGTGCGGCAACTCCAGGCGTCTGGTCGGGGAAGCGCTGGTAGCCCGTCGCAGCCAGCGCCGTTCCCCATCCCACGCATGCGCACAACTGTGCTACTGCCGGTTTGCTGCACAACATTTGATCAGCTGCCAGAGCATAGAGCCGTGGGGGCACGTCAGATTGCACTCCCGCGGTTCTTTTTGCTCCGGCTCTAATTTGCCTCCTTTTGGCAGTGGATCATCCCGCTCGTTTGACCGGGATCAAGGATGATCAGGGGCCTGGGGACCAAGCCCTACGAGAAAAGTAGGGTTGCCAAGTCTGGCCCACAAGCCGGCGGTGGACTTACAAGGAGGCTCGAAGAGAGGGGAGGGAAGAAGCGTGACGTTCCTATGCCCCCTCCAGGTGACGTACACGTCAGGGATGTCAGTGACGTGCCTACATCACCCGAAAGTGACATACACATATTGGTGACATCGTGGGGGCTACACTCTGTTTTGGGGGCAAAACTCTATGGTTTGAAGCTAATTCTACCATAGAGTTTTGTCCAGAGTGTCACCAGATGTTAGGCACTTTTATGTAGTGGCCCATCACTTGTGGCCCCTCATGGATCACTGCCTTGTCGTGGCGAGGGGGCTTGCGCAGTTCAATGAAGCTGTGGGCTATGCCGTGAAGGGCCACCCAAGACGGACAGGCCACAGCAGAGAACTCAGACCAAGCGTGATCCACCTGGAGAAGGAAATGGCAACCCACTCCAGTATTTTTGCCAAGAAAACCCCATGGACAGTATCAAAAGGCTAAAAGATATGACGCCGGAAGATGAGCCCCTCAGGTCGGAAGGTGTCCAATATGCTACTGAGGAAGAGCAGAGGACAAGTACAAGTAACCCCAGAAAGAGTGAAGCGGCTGGGCCAAAGCCGAAAGGACGCTCAGTTGTGGATGTGTCTGATGGTGAAAGGAAAGTCCGATGCTGCAAAGAACAATACTGCATAGGAACCTGGAATGTAAGATCTATGAATCAAGGTAAGCTTGACGTGGTCAAAAATGAGATGGCAAGACTGAACATCGATATCCTAGGAATCAGTGAACTAAAGTGGACAGGAATGGGCGAATTTAACTCAGAAGACCATTATATCTACTACTGTGGCCAGGAATCTCGTAGAAAAAATGGTGTGGCCTTTATAGTCAACAAGAGAGTGCAAAAGGCAGTACTGGGATACAATCTCAAAAATGACAGAATGATTTCTGTCCGATTCCAAGGCAAACCATTCAACATCACAGTAATTCAAGTGTATGCCCCAACCACTGATGCAGAAGAGGCTGAAGTGGACCGGTTCTATGAAGACCTACAACACCTCCTAGAACTAACACCAAAAAATGATGTCCTCATCATCATAGGGGACTGGAATGCTAAAGTAGGAAGTCAAAAGGTAACTGGAATAACAGACAAGTTTGGCCTTGGAAAGCAAAATGAAGCAGGGCAAAGGTTAACAGAGTTTTGTCAAGAGAACACACTGGTCATAGCGAACACCCTTTTCCAACAACCTAAGAGGCGACTCTACACATGGACATCACCAGATGGGCAACACCGAAATCAGATTGACTATATAATTTGCAGTCAAAGATGGAGAAGCTCTATCCAGTCAGTAAAAACAAGACCTGGAGCTGACTGTGGTTCAGATCATGAGCTACTCATTGCAAAATTCAGACTTAAACTGAAGAAAATTGGGAAAACCACGAGGCCATTCAGGTTTGACCTAGATCGCATCCCTGATGAATATACAGTAGAGGTGAAGAATAGATTCAAGGGTCTGGATTTGATAGATAGAGTGCCTGAAGAACTATGGACAGAGGTTCGTGACATCGTACAGGAGGCAGCAATCACCACCATCCCAAAGAAAAAGAAATGTAAGAAAGCAAAGTGGCTTTCTGATGAGGCTTTACAAATAGCAGAGGAAAGAAGGAAAGCGAAAGGCAAAGGCGAAAAGGAAAGATTTACCCAACTGAACGCAGATTTCCAGAGAACAGCAAGGAGAGATAAGGAGGCCTTCCTGAATGAACAGTGCAAAGTAATAGAAGAAAACAATAGAATGGGAAGGACTAGAGATCTCTTCAAGAAAATTGGAGAAATCAAGGGAGCGTTCCATGCAAAGCTGGCCATGATAAAGGACAAAAACGGTAGGGACCTAACAGAAGCAGAAGAGATTAGGAAAAGATGGCAAGAATACACAGAAGAACTATACAAGAAAGACCTCGATGTCCTTGACAACCACGACGGTATAATCACTGACCTCGAGCCAGACATCCTGGAATGTGAAGTTAAATGGGCCTTAGAAAGCATTACTAACAACAAAGCTAGTGGAGGTGATGGTATTCCAGCTGAGCTATTCAAAGTCTTAGAAGATGATGCTGTTAAAGTTCTGCACTCCATTTGCCAGCAAATTTGGAAAACGCAACAGTGGCCACAGGATTGGAAAAGATCAGTATACATTCCAATCCCAAAGAAGGGCAATGCCAAGGAATGTTCAAACTATCGCACAATTGCACTCATATCACACGCTAGCAAGGTCATGCTCAAGATCCTACAAGCTAGGCTTCAACAGTACGTGGATAGAGAACTACCAGAAGTACAAGCTGGGTTTCGAAGAGGTAGAGGAACTAGAGATCAAATTGCCAACATTCGCTGGATTATGGAGAAAGCAAGAGAGTACCAGAAAAATATCTACTTCTGCTTCATTGACTATGCTAAAGCTTTTGACTGTGTGGATCACAACAAACTATGGCAGGTCCTTAAAGAGATGGGAGTACCAGACCACCTCACATGTCTCTTGAGAAACCTGTATAAGGGCCAAGAAGCGACAGTTAGAACCGGATACGGAACAACTGATTGGTTCAGCATAGGAAAAGGAGTACGACAAGGATGTATACTGTCACCTTGCTTATTTAATATATATGCAGAGTACATCATGCGAAATGCTGGCCTGGATGAATCACAAGCGGGAATTAAGATTGCTGGGGAAAAGATCAACAACCTCAGATATGCAGACGATACCACTCTAATGGCAGAAAGTGAAGAGGACCTAAAGAGCCTCTTGCTCAGGGTAAAAGAGGAGAGCGCAAAAGTGGGCTTGAAGCTCAACATCAAAAAAACTAAGATCATGGCATCCGGCCCCATCACTCCTTGGCAAATAGAAGGGGAAGCTGTGGAAGTAGTGACAGACTTCACGTTCCTGGGATCCCAGATCACCGCAGACTGTGACAGCAGCCATGAAATTAAAAGACGCCTGCTCCTTGGGAGGAAAGCGATGGTGAACCTAAACAGCATGATAAAAAGTAGAGACATCACCCTGCCAACAAAAGTCTGCATGGTCCAAGCAATGGTATTCCCAGTAGTCATGTATGGCTGCGAGAGTTGGACTATAAGGAAGGCCGAGCGCCGAAGAATAGATTCTTTTGAACTATGGTGCTGGAGAAGACTCTTGAGAGTTCCTTGGACTGCAAGGAGATCAAATCAGTCAATCCTCAAAGAAATCAACCCTGACTGTTCCCTGGAAGGCCAGATAATGAAACTGAAGCTCAAATACTTTGGCCACCAAATGAGAAGGGAGCACTCACTGGAGAAGACCCTGATGCTGGGAAAGATTGAAGGTCAAAGAAGACGGGGACGGCAAAGGATGAGATGGTTAGACAGTGTCATCGATGCAACAAACATGAAATTGATCCAACTTCAGAGGACAGCGGAAGACAGGAGGGCCTGACAGGAGATGATCCATGGGGTCGCGAAGAGTCGGACTCGACTGTGCGACTGAACAACAACAACAACAAGGTGAAAACCAGGCCCTCGGGGAGTAACCATCTATATTGAATCTTGTTTTCCCTCAGTAGCCCTGATAGTGTAGAGTATTCTCTTCTCTTCTCTCTGACACTCCATGAAATCTCTTTCAAGACTTTTATTTCCACTTCATCTTTTTTTAGCGGTTTAGCATTGACTTCTCTCAAAATTTTGTCTCTTGCCATCCTCTTATAAAAGCGCACCTGTACCTCTCGTGAAACTTTCATCCGCCTTGCGTAAGCTGAGTTCATTCTATATACTTGGTCAAACTCTTTTTCCTCATTATCTTTTTCCATGTTCATATGGTCTCTTCCATGTTCATATGGTCATCTTTCCTGAAAGATCTTCATCTTTTTCTTCTGGAATGTTCTGAAATCTTAACACATATGCCGCTTTCTCCACCTGCAGCCGTATTAGTTCTTGCTCATATTCTCTTTATCTTCCATCTTTCTTGTATCCTCTTCCACTGTTTTGGTCCTCTTCTCCGTCTCCTCATTGTTTTTCTTCAACTCTGCTATTTCTTTTGAGTTTTCAGCCACCTGTTTCTGAATGCTTTGCATACTATTTGTAAATTGTTCTGTTATTTGTGTGATTTGGCGATAGCCATCAATAGTCAATAGTCATTTTTAAGCATAGCAGGTATTTTTAAGCATAGCAAACACTTTTATTCTTTCTCAATTCAGTGCGTTCACCCCAAAAATTGTAATGGGCCTCCTGCCCCCCTCCTGAGGGAGGGAAAAATTGAGATCGAGGTAACAGTGGGGACTTACTATTTCTTTAACCATAAACAAGTCTTAAAACAGTTCAGCTCCCAAAACTCCATTCACTTCTCTGTCAGTTTCCTCTTGCTCTTATATTAGATGTTTATTGGTATTTTGCCCTGCTCATTCCCCTCTACTCTGCCAAAAAGCCACCGGGGTTTGGGATGTTCTCCCTCATTTTTTGGCCAGTTGAATAGAAATGGGGAGGTTCCAGTCTATTGAGGGGCTACCAATAGCGACAGTCTTTGCTTTGAGCACACAGATCTATTTCATTAACTCACAGTTATGCGCTTGACTCAATCTTTGCTTGCCTGCCTCCCGATTAACGGTAGCGACAGCTCTACCCACCTCTATGGGTTTCTTCCTCCGGTTTGCTTCGGAGCGAGCCAGATAGGTCTCCCAGCGAGTTACCTTTTCCCTGGGACCTAAACTCAAGCCCCTTGCACCCCACTGCTCCTACCTCAGAGTGTGGGGTGGTCTCCGATGTTCAGAGACCCTTTAAATCCGAGGAAAAGATCGATCGCTCGGAGCTCAGCTCTCGTGTGACCGCTAGTGCTGCACTGCAGCCGCGTCTCCTGGCCTCTATACCCTGTTGTTGGACCTCCAGAAAAATTGGTTAGCCACTGTGTGTGACAGAAAGCTGGACTAGGTGGACCACTGGTCTGATCCAGCAGGGCTCTTATTATGTTCTTTAGACAACAGACCACCACTGATGGTCACCTACAGCTCCCAACTCAAGCCAGTACAACGTATTATTAATGTCCTATGACCCATGCTGGATAGTGACACTTGCCTTGATTGGGCACTGAGAGGCCAATGTTTTCTTGCTTAAAGACAGTCTGCTAACCTAAAACAACTTCTTACCCACAGTAATAAACTACTTAACAGTAACATGGACTCTGGTATCAAGGTCTGCAACAAATCAACATGCCAACTTTGCTCTCATATAGATCCTAGCAATACCATCACATGTCAGCAATGCCCTTCTACACTCTACATTGGACAAATAGGCCAGTCCCTGTGACAAAGAATAAATAGACATAAGGCTGATATTAGAAATCACAACATTCAACAACCAGTAGGGGAACATTTTAACCTTCCAGGATATTCATTTGCTGATCTAAATTGTAGAAGTTCTCTTACAAAGGAATGTCTAAGGAAGATTAGAAAGAGAGACTGCTGAATTGCAACTGATAATGAAGCTTAAGACAATGCATCCTCCTGAACTGAATCAAGACCTAGGTTTCTTGTCTCATTACCAATGCTGATTTCTCTACGCCTACTATCCCTCTGCATACCACACGAAATCCAATCGAGCCTGCTTTTGTCATTTACCTGCTATTGTCATTTGGCATCTGAAATCCATCTGCTCTCCAAGATATAAGGACAGATTCCAGCTGTGTCTGAAGAAGTGAGCAGTGACTCACAACAGCTCATACCCTGCCACAAATGTCATTAGTCTTTAAGGTGCTACTGGACTCTTGCTCTTTTCTATTACTTCAAGTGTGTGAGTTAATACAATACTGCTTAGGCTCTGTCATTTAGAAGTTTCTCATGAAGCATAATTCTGCAACTATCCCACAAAAGAACTCTTGTGCCCCATTAAAAATGGATATAGAAACCAGTGGTATTTTAAATGTGTAAAATTTGAAGACAAATAGCACCAAATCTAACTTTTCATGTTGGAAAAAAGGAGCACAAGTCAAAAGAACGTGATAGCACTAAATTAGGTTATATAATTATCCAAAAATTTTGTCCAGAAACTCACAAGGCTGGAAAACAACTTGTTTGTGCCAAGCAGGCATTAATAGGTCATGAACAGAGTGGATTGGCATGAACATTAGTGGACTGGCACTAGCAAACAAGAAGTGAGCCAAACTAGCAGAAGATCACACTCTGGAAAGCTGCTACACTCTGGGTGTATGAAACACATCTATATGGTAAGGCAGCTTCACATGTTCATGATGTCCAAATTTATCAGCCAACCTGTGGAAGCCTTATGTGCAAGGATCACTGATAATCTTTTATACAATTGTGCTGCCTGGCCAAGCAAATTCAAGAACATAGAATGGTTGTACAAAACCCTGGTTTTCATGAAGACTTTATGCTAATGTGTGTGGCTGCACATTCAGGAGCCAACACAGAACATCTACACAGCACCCCAGCATTATCATTGCTGCTTTGGTGGAAGAAGTGCCCCCTCAGTTCTTCTGAGTCATTTGTTTTAGATTTTCTCTATATATATATGTTGGCAAGCCCTTGAACACTCACAAAGGAATGAATGGTTAAACAGTTTGGTGTACTGATTTAGGAGCGCAGGAACTAATCTGGGAGAACCGGGTTTGATTCCCCACTCCTCCACATGCAACTGCTCGTGTGACCTTGGGTGACGTTGGATCAGTATTAAGTTCTTTCAGAGCTGTTCTCTCATGAGCAGTTCTCAAAAGAGCTCTCTCAGCCCCACCTACCTCACAAGATGTCTCCTGTGGGGAAGGGAAGGGAAAGGAGATTGTAAACCCCTTTGAGACTCCTTTGGGTAGTGAAGGGTGGGATGTTTATATGGATGTTTAATGGTAGAAAACATATGTGATTTGGTTAATATTGCTAGTGTCCTGCTGTGAAGGAGAGGCTACTGACTCATCAATACAGACAAAGTACAGTGTTAGTTGGCTCTTTTCCCCTCCCTCCAGCAGCTTGATAACGTTTGCTTCATAAGTCATTGTTTCAGTCAAATAAAAATGGATTTAAAAATGTTTCCTGAATGAAGGACAAGAAGTGCATTGATAATTTAG
This sequence comes from Gekko japonicus, assembly GCF_001447785.1. NCBI lineage: Eukaryota > Metazoa > Chordata > Lepidosauria > Squamata > Gekkonidae > Gekko > Gekko japonicus. The sequence continues at coordinate 12,633 of NW_015164242.1, forward strand.
TTAAACTGCATACAACAGATGATGATGATGATGATTGATGATGAGGATGAGGATGTGGTGCAAGGGCAGAACAAGGTCCAACCCACTTGATTAAGCTTTGAGTGCTCAGGCCCTGACCTCACTAATGACAGTAAAGAGACAAGATCCCGATTCAGCCTGGTCTCCCTTCTAAGAGCCATGCAGATGAGAGTGCTGCCAAGCAAAACAAGGTTATTTGGCCACTGCTCTCCTTACCTAAGAGGCCCTCTCAGTTAGCACATTACTAGGAAAGAAAGGCATTTCTATAACTCCTAACAGAGAGGAAGAAGCCAGATGATACAATAAAGACTCTAATCTCTGGTGATTTTGGCAAGAACAGTTCCCAATTTGCCGGAAAACAATGACACTCCTTCATCCCTCCTTGGCTGAGTCAGATGTCTAGGTATCTAAAATACCTAAAGGATAACTATGGTCATTTTTAAAGGTTTTATAAGGAAGCTGAGGGGAAATAAAGCAGTTTTGCCATTTCTCGCACAAAAAATATCCTCATTCTGAGTGCACCCCCCATGTTAAATCCCATTACTCTGAACGACAGTGTGCAGTTAGATTCAGGTGGGTAGCTGTGTTGGTCTGAAGCAAGTGTTATTGTTGCTAGCTGAATTAACCTCTCCTCAGTAATGGCAATGAAGCATCCAGTCATACTTCAATATATACTTTTAAGATTGCCAGTGTAACTGCTTATTAATCAAGCAGGCCTCTACCGGCTATCAATATGAGTGCTGTACAGTATCCAATGGGCAGTTGAGGTGGCTGAACTGTCCCAGTTACCCCTGTTGCTGATCCATCTGGGAAAGAAGGAGATGAAAGCCTTTTGCCTGTGTCTCAAATAGGGTTGCTGGGTCCCCCCAGGCCACTGGCAAGGGATTGGGGGGGGGAATAAGGTTGCCAGCTCCAGATTGGGAAACTCCTGGATATTTGGGGGTGGAACCTGAGGAGAACAGGGATTTCAGTGGGGTAAGGCCATACAGTCCATCCTCCAAAGCATCCATTTTCTTCATGGGAACTGATCCCTGTAGTCTGAAGATGAGCTGTAATTCCAGAGGATCCCCAGGTACCACATGGAGACTGGCATCCCTAGTCCCAAACCTTAAACTACACGTTGAAGGGCATTCTGTGGAGTTTATTCCTCCATATTTTTAGAAAGCCACAGTACATGCTGGGCAGGCTGTGAGTTGGGATAGAGGAAGAATAGATACATAGTGAGTCTTTTTCTTTTTCCTTTGGGCTGTTTGTTAGCTGAAATCTCCCTCCCCAAGCTGCTGTTCCAGGTGCAGACAGAATTGTTTGAGGTGTCCACATCTTCTGCACCTCTTGCCCCCTCAAAGTTAGCTTATAGAAAATAACTGTAGAATGCTTAAACAGGAGAGAGATTGTCTTTGATTGTTAATAGAAATGCAAATGGTAGATGATCTGATTATGTAACTTTAAGATATATTCATAGAATATAGACTCCTACAATAGGATTATTAAAAAGCTAGACTGTAAAACATAGATTTGTAAAAACAATATTGACTATTTGGGTGAAAGTGGCATATAGACATATATACAAGAGGTGATTTAAGAGATATGATACAGCTACTAATACTCTCATGTATGTTTGTTTGTCTATGTATTTGTAAGTTTGTTAAAAAATAATAAAAATGATTCAAAAAATATGAACCTGTATAATGGCTGTGATTCACTGCGGCTTTGCTTTACACTCTGCATATGTATTCACATCACTTTGATTTCTGTGCATTTTGATGTCTGAGAACAATGTGGGAGCTCAATCCATTAAAACCTATGCCTGCTTTTCAGACATTCAAATGGTGTACGATGAATGTATATAAAGGAGATGGGGGATCACAACGGCAAATTCTGTCACCAGCCCAGTATGAGCATTTGAAGGTCTAGTAGCATACAGCTCTCACCATGCACTTGAAAACTCTGCTTTTTCAAGGCACCCATTCTCACAGAGTCATCTCTACATGTGGGCTTTAGCCAAATATACTATCAAAGATTAGGGTGGAACTTGCAGCTACTATCTCTCTCACTGTTCTACTTATTCAACTAGTAATGAGGCCTGAAAAGCCGGAAACAACCGAATTCTGCACCAGCTTTGACTTTGATCCTTCCACCAAGAGCCACTCTGCCAGTCCTGGCTGTGCCCTCAGACTGTTTTTTGTAGTAAAAACGTGTCAGCTTGACACACAATGTCATTTGAGGCCATTTTTGTTGGTCTGTTGTAGGTCTTTGCAGTTGCCATAGTCTCATGCTTAAAACAATTGAGGCTGAGCACCACTGCTGCTCTTATTAGACCTCACAGCATCATTCAACATGGTTGATCATGACCTTTTGACCCACCATCTTGCCAACGTAGGAGTTCGTGGGGTGGCCCTTCAATGGCTTGCCTCCTTTCCCCATGGTCAGGGACAGAGGGTGGCGCTAGGAGAGAAAGTGTCCTGTAGACACCCCTTGATGTGTGGGGTCCCTCAGGGGGTTCTCCTCTCCCCAATGCTATTTAACATCTATATGTACCCCCTTGCCCAACTGGAGCAGAGTTTCAAGCTTTGGTGTCGCCTTTGATACACCTAGCTGTATCCATTATTGGATGGCCACCCAGATGCCACCCTGCAAAACTTGGCTGCAGGCCTGGAGGCTGTGGTGGGGTGGTTAAAAAAGAGCAGGTTGAGACGGAATCCAACTAAGACAGAGGTTTTGTGGCTGGGGGAGGGGCTTTTAATGACTCTTATCTCGTCTTGGCCACTTAATGCAGGAATTGGGAGATTCCGAAATTTAATAATAATAATTATTAATAATAATAACCAACCCAAAGAGGCAACTTTTGCAGCTTATAATTTAGCAGCAGATGGTCCACCAAGCTTTTGGTTGAGGACAGCAATAGTTTCCATTCTGGCTGGCATCCTCTCCTTGCTCTCCAGACTTGCTCTGTTCCTCTTCCCCCTGCCCAGGAGGTGGCCAGCAGTCCAGAATGGGAAGTAATGCGAAATTCGCCATCTGATTCTTTTAGCTATTTTTGTATTAGTGCTGTTTATATATTTTATTCTATGGTATTTGATGTTTTACTGAATGTTGTACATCACCCAGAGCCTTGTAATAGCAGGAATTGGGAGATTCAGAAATTTAATAATAAATAATAATAACCAACTCAGAGAGACAACTTTTGCAGTTTATAACTTAGCAGCAAATGTTAATGAATGTAAGTTCTGTGAACAGGACATCACAAAAGTTACAATGGGGTGTGTTCTGTCCTTATCTCTCATATTCATTCCCACTGGATCAAAGGTTAGGCGTATAGTTCATACTTTGGGTTTTTCTCATCAGTTTTTAAAGTTCTTAGGTTTGCTCAACTGGGTTTATCTTGTTTATTTTATGCCTTTGTCTATTGATCTACCCTTGTTTCTCTACAGCTTTTACTAACAGCTGTTCCATTTGAGCAACTATGGGACTGGAAACATGGTATTGTCTACTTTGAAACCAGAATTCAGCTTGGAATGTAGTGAAACCCACCTCTGCCATGCTTTCAGCTGAGATTTATAGATGGATCTTTTAAGGTTAATTGTAGTCCTGATTTTTCTTCATTTTCCTGGGGTCCCAGTCTCTTATTACACATTGGTTCTTTAACTTTTTTTAAAAATTATTATTATTATTTGGCTATGCTGGGGTGTATGCTGCATTCTTCATTTACCACTGCCAGAGGATGGCTGAGGATGGTCTATGCCCTTAACTGTCTGAAAACAGAATGTGATAATTACAGAGGAGTGGCTATGTTAGTCTATTGTAGTAAAATAAAATAGAAATCTGGTGGTTGCTTAAAGACTAACAATAGTTATTTCAGCATGCAATTTTTTTAACCAGAGCTCATTTCTTCAGATGCATATTGAAAGGAAATTATTCTCAATATATTTATCAGCAGCCAAAACTGGATGAACAGTTGAGTTCCTATTGAAAAGATGCTGCAGGGCTGAAGCTGTAAAGTGTCTCTATAGTAGTGGTCTTCAACCTTTCCATACAGGAACCCATCTTTAAACCCCAGGTTTAAACTGCAAGCATGTGACAGAAAGTTAAATGGCAGAAAGAGGAGTCAAAATTGTTTACAGCCAAAGACAAAATTGGAAAACAAACCACAGTCCATGTTTTACCTCTCACTAGGACAAGCTACAATGACACAAAACAGTGTGCAAGCTTTCAAGTTCTTCAGAATTCTTCCTCAGGCTAGATGCCCCTCCCTCCAAAAAAAAAAAGATGGGAAAGAAAGAGAGATAAAAAAAGAGAAAAGGCCCTTTTCTTACCAGCATTTCTGTGCTCAATGCCAGCAGGCAAGTAGATATATACTGTTGCTTTTGCTTCCTCTGAGCAAGGAAAAAAAACATTGGAATTACAAAGGCCAGCAGTCTTCTGTGTATCCCTCTATCATCAGGTTTACAGATCCTTTATAGACAGAGTATAAAGAAATTACTTGACAACAATTGCAGAGATAAATTTAAGGTGATGCACAAGGTGTAAAGTAGCCAGAGTTATATGACATCATACATATCAAGGACAGGACTGTGGGTAGTGCACCAATGGAGCTGGGAACTGTAAACACTAGCAGACCACCAGAGGAACAAGCAGAGAATGACAGCCAGTGAGACAGAGCAGTCAGCTTTTAAACAGTTCAATCCACAAGCAATGACCTGGTGATGTTATTTAATTGAGCTGCAATGGTTGACTTCCACTCATAAAGCTTCTATCAAAATACGACATTCCCCCACCCGTCCAGTTACAATCCTAGGTAGAAACAAAACTAAAGAGAAAAGATAAACACAAATGGCTGAGGCAAACTCAGCAACTAGCAGGGAAAAATAATGGCCATTCTCTACTGGGAGAAAAAAGAAGGCAAGGAAGAGATCCATACCACAACCCTGGAACACTGAGTGGGGATGACAGGCTATGAATTTGACCAGAAAAAGGAAAGAAAGAAAAACAAGAGAGATGGGGGGAGGGTCTCTGAACGTGCCTGTTCTAAAAAGAAATCCTCTTCACTGCTGAGTGACCTTGCCTCCCTATTCTGCTTATCCCTCTTGGCCGGTCAGCTTCCATTTCAGAGAAAAAATCTGGTTACTCTACAGGAGCTCATAACACAGCAAGTGAGACTCAGGTGGGTTGTGATACATTAGTTGAAAACCAGAGCTTTAGATGCAGGACCCATTTCTACAAATCCCCGTCTTAGCTGTATCCTGTAATGGGAACAACAGAAAGTGACTTGTATGGTTGCAGAAGCCTGGTCAGACCAGTGCAAACTACCAAATGACCCAGAAAAGAAATGCCCGGCCTGCACTAGTGCCTTTATCAGCAGCTCAAGGTGCAGAAATCAACAGGTAAAGCTTTTTACATCTGAAAGCTAAGCATTATCACCTGCTAATGTTCAGATTAAAAGCCGTTGTTAAAGGCACATCAGAATACGGGAGCACAGTATACAAAGGATGAAAATGTAATAAAACCACTGTGGTAAAGCAAAATTTCAAATAAATAATATGAATAAGCCAATCTCGTGTCTCTATGTATTCCACGTACTTATTATATTTCTAAAGAATATTTAAGAACCATAAGAAATATTTTTACATTAATGCACATACACAAACATTTATTATAAAATATAAGGAGCAAACCACATCAGAAGAAGAAAGTTCATTGCTGAATGTTGATAGTCAGAAAAGGCTCAGTACATAAATAGGCTGACTTATACAAATAGCAATTTCCAAACTGGCCTGCACTTGATTGTTCCCAAGCAAAGTGGAATGTAAGAGATAAACAGCTGACAGACAATATTTCATCAAAATGGCTTGTCTTAAAAGGTATAAGCTAACGGCAACATTAGTAATTCCAAGAAATGACTTGCCTAACGCATTTCCTAGATAGTCCAGGTTTCCAATTGTCATCAAAGATTTAGTGCTTTTAAACCAGAGCTTTATGGTGTAAAAATACAATATAAATACAACACACCATACTCCAATAACGAGGAGCAAAAAGCTTCATGCTTGGGAGGGTTAGCAATTGCTCTCAAACAATGATATTCATCATTCAAAATTAATAGGTGTTGTTAAAGGCACAGTTACAGGGGTTAGTTTCAAAATATAGGCCAAAGTAGAGAGGATTGTTCATCTTCATGTTCCCCAAGCCGTTTCAAATAAAATTTAAATACTTACTTTTATAGTTAACTAAGTGTGCACACACGCGTGCACGCACGCACACACATATATGAGAGAGCATAAATTGGCTCCTATTAAAACATTACACAAATACTTCCTCTTTTTGTTATCTTGGCCGGCAGAAAAAATGATGTGTGCTTATTTTGGCTCAGAATTAAAATTATGAAAGGAGGTCGAATTCTGTGATCCCCAGTACATTAGAAGGTAAACATTTGTCACTGTAAAAGTAAAGTCATTCTTTCCCCCTTGTTAAATGTCACTGCTCTTTTCCTCTTAAAATAAAGAATATCTTTCACACTGATCGTGCCATTAACTAGAAACATGCTCCAGCCTTGAGGGGATCATTTGGAAGCATATAAAGCATTTTCTCTTTCAGATTTAAGGTGGGTATTCATCATTAATACTGCAATAAAAGGTGACAGGCCATGAATTTCTCAAGGACTATTACTTGAAATATTTGAACCTTGATCTTACAAAACAGGAAGCCTTAAACCACCTGAGAAATCCACGGGAGACCCTCTGCCTTCAATGCATTTTAGGTCCTTCCCACTGCAAGAAGGACAGTTCACTCACTCATTCTTCCCTCACTCTTCCTCCAAGGAGTTCAGGGCAGTGTACATGTCTCCATTTTATCCTCACAACAATCATGTGAAGTACATTAGGCTGACAGATAGTGACAGGTGAAAGGTCACCAGGGGAGCTTCACAGACCTGGTCTGACACTGTAACCTTTACACCACGCTTATTAGTGTTGGAATATACAAGATCTATAGTGCACCTACTTGAAGAAGATCAGAAGAACAGCCAAAGGACTGCTAGTTAGCATAGCTAGATTAGGGACTTCCACAATTTCAAATTATGTCCTTCCTGTCTCCTGATTGGCTCTTTGGAGACTCCTGCTCCAACTGACACTTTCACCTTTATTCCTTTCTCTCACAGCACTCAGTTAAACCTTTCTCCCTCTCCTCTGTTCTATCAGAGTTTATTTCTTTAATAAAAGGAGTTATTTTCTTTAAACAATTGGAGCTCCATTCCTTTGCATGTTTAAACTCTGCAAACATTCTCATAGCCATCCAAGTGAGGCTGGGGTTGGATTTAAACCCTGGACTTCCTGACTGATGTCCATAAATGGCATCACCCTGCCTCAGTAATTTTATATTACCACTTTTGTTATACTGTTTACACAGCTCAGCACAACTACCTGCTAGATAGGTTGACTGACAATAATTTTCTCATGTGGAAGGAGAGAATGAAAAGCCACTTGCTTGAAATGAGACTCTGGTACATTGTCAATGACTCTTGGCCAGGAGATGACACCCCAGCAAAACAGAAGTCCTGAGACATACACAATGAGAAGGCAAGAGGTTCATTAATGAAAAGTTTGTCCAATAGAGATGTTTTCTGAGTCATTCAAATACAAACTGCAAAGGCAGTCTGGAATGTATTGGAGACACTTTATCTTAATTCCTCTCTAAAGAGCCAGCTGTATATCCAAAAGAAGCCATTTAGCATAAGGATGCCTGAAGGATTAAATGATTGCTCTGAGTCAAGAGCTAAGAAGTGCTGGCAAAGATATTGCAGAACAGGATTCTGTTGTTTCTATTTTAGCTAGTCTACCTAAGACTTATGTTGTGTGCCAAACAGAGTCAAAAGGAAATCTCTCTCTATCTATCAGATTTGATAAATGAACTGGAGTAAACATTCAAACATAAACAGTTTGAGGAGTCCAACAGAAAGGCTGAGCAGAATGCTGACCAAGTAGCTCTATATGTAAATAATAAAAGCAAAATACCTTGTCATTCATGTGGAAAACAGGGACATATTAAAAAGGACTGCAAGGCTTTTAAAAAGAAGGGTGCCCCTCCAAGACAAATAAAATGGGAGAATTTGAAACAGCTAGCCCTGAAGAACTGTTTCATATTAATAAATGATGCAAGCAAAAGTCATATATGGTTCTTAAATAGTGCATGGTCAATGCACATGAGTGCACTCACTTTTTTAAAACTCTAAATGAAGAAAAAAAGAGGCAATGTGTAGCTGATGGGAGATCTGTTGTCACAGGAGGGGTGAATTGATCTGTAGCTGGGAGATCCATTGTGATTCCCAGACCGCTGCCACTGCTGCTGTGGGGGGAGAGGAAGCAGGTGGGGGGCTAGGAGCACTGCCACCACTGGTGCTGCTGCTCTGCAGAGTGGGGGATGAAGCAGAAGGAGGCTGGGAGAGTGATGGGGGCAGAAAGAAAGAATGGGGTAGGGGCAGAAAGAGAGAGAAAAAGTGATGAAGTGGGGAGGCAGAAAAACAAAGAGAAAGATAGGTCAGAAAGAGAGAGGAAGTCACATGCATGGAGGAGAAATAGAGAGTAAGAAAAGGGGGGCAGAGGGGAGAAATAGTGTGAGAGAAGTAGGGGTGAGAAGAGGAAGCAAAGGTGTGACGAATGAGATAACCATCCCACAATTTTCTTGCAGGTCTCCACTTGTCCTTTCTATAAGCAATTGTTCTATTTTAAACGTTACATAGATGACGTTTTCCTTATTATGAAAGATGGATCCATCATAAAGCACTTTATGGACTGGCTTAATTCAATACATAGTAGCATTAAGTTCACATATGCAGCAGATGGGCAACAGATTAACTATTAACTATTTAGACATAACAGTATTCATGCATAATGGACAACTAGCTGTGCGTCCTTTTCACAAACCCACTGATAAAAATTATTTTTTGCATTTTCCTTCATTTCATGTCAGACATATTAGAAACAATTTACCCTATGGGCAGGCTGAAAAGGAATGCCAAATTGTCACAAGATTTCTATCAGGAAGCTTCTAGAATGCAGGTAGATTTTCTGAGCAAATAAAATGCAAGTCTGAGGCGTCTCTTCTGTTCTTATGTTCTTATGAGGAGAGGCTATCCAATAGAAATTGTAGCTAAGGCACGAAATAGGGCTGGTAGAAGAGACAGGTTAGAGCTTTTAAAAGATACTGAGAAAACATCCATCAGTGGTATATGTTGGGCTATAGATTATACTCCCAAGGCTCACTGTATAAAAAATATAATTTTCAGACACTGGCATATATTAAGTGATATTCCGGGATGTGATATCAAACCCCATATAGGTTTCCATAGAACTAAGAACATGAAGGACTTATTATCCCTTTTGAGCCCAGTATCCCTGTTGAGCCCACGTTTGTGCAGGTGTTTAACAGCTGTGCTTCTATATACTTTTGGCTTTTCTAATGCATTGCCATGTTTTGCAACACTGCCATCTCAAGTGGGATCAGTCTTTGAAGGGCTTGTTTCTCTTTACATGATGAAACAGAATTTGCTGTGGAAAGAACTGTATGGAGTGACACAGAACCCCGTATATGAAGAGATGCAGAACAACTTCTTTAGCACCAGCATGCAGTGCTGCTTCGGTCCTTTTAACCAGTACAAATATCCAGACACACGTTTTGTATTAAGCTCATGTGATTACCATCACTGCCAGTGTTCCCTCTAAGCTGAGTTAGTGTGAGCTAGCTTACAGTTTTTTAGCCTCTGGCTCACACATTTTTGTCTTAACTCAGGAAGGATAGTTCTGGACCAAACTAATTTATACAGTAGCCAAATTGCTTGCTCACAGCTTTAATGCCAGTAGCTCACAAAGTAGAATTTTTGCTCACAAGGCTCCACAGCTTAAAGGGAGCATTGCCAAATTTCATAAAAAAATCCACACCATATTATTTTAACCAATGAACTCCCCTCCCATTATTATGTCAGTGACAAATTACAGTGGGAAAGAAATTTCTTGCCATAGGGCTTAGGCAAACAAGAGGGAATATAAAATTAAATACATCGTAGGATTTTTATGGATTACAGTTTTTATTTAAAATAAGAAAATATTAAGTGGAAAGATCTGAACCAGTCATGCACCAGAACTTCTTCTTTGAACTGAAGCTCCTAAATTCATTAAGTCCTATCCATGGCATTCAGTAATTAGCTGCAAATTATACAGGGCTCTGCCTTGCATAAGGAAACCAACTGACATTTTCCAAGGAAACATTAGCAAGGAAATCTGTGGCATAAGGGGAAGTGCTTGTAGTCCTCTTTTGCTGATCAGATTAGTTTGTTGGAGTTTAAAAGGGGAAACTCAGGAATACAGGTTTTGTTTTTTTTAAGGGTTGAATTTCAAATTCAAGAACAGATGCCTGCTTGGATGTTGAAGTTACAGCTCCCCCTGGAGGTGTATTTAGTAAAGTCTCGTTTTAGAAGCAAAATGTCATTCTGAAAACATGGTCCTGATTTTCTTTCTGATAAAAAAATAATTATAATCTCAGTAGTGTGTTATCTTGGTTATCAATTTATTTCAGGAGAATCTGCATGGTCAGGCAATTATTAGGGATGATGTGGTCAAGAGTCACTCTGTGGCCAGAAGATTTTCATATGATAGGCAATAAATGTCTACATCACAGTGATAGGAGGATCAACACAGTATAGAGAAACAAGATGTTCACACAAATATTTCCTGGCGCTATTTCTTTTCCCAAATAGATCAGGGACTTAAGGTACAGAGGTGATGGGCCCAGTTCATTTATCTATCCAGATAGCAACCAGGTTCCCTATCAAGTAATAGGCAATTTCAATAATAATTTGTTTGGAGGGGAGACAGTAGCAGTGTAGACTAAATCCAGATCTACCTCCCAAAAGCGGACTAATACCATAACCAATATTCTTACTGGCTTGCATACACATACAACCCAAAAAACTATCAAACAGAATGGTGTCCATAACATCCTTTTTTATAAACATGTGACAGCGTATATAGCGTTGCCAACCCTGAGTTGGGAAATTCCTGGAGATTGGGGGTAGAGCTATGAGGGTGGAGTTCGGTGAGGGACCACCCCCTAAAGTGGCCATTTTCTCCAGGGACCTGATCTCTGTAGTCTGAAGATCAATTGTAATTGACCCCTATTAATCAGCTGTGGCCTTTCCTGGACAGGAAAGATCTGGCCACTGTGCTGCATGTACTAGATTAGATTTTTGCCATGCACCCTATTTGGGGCTGCCCTTGAAAAGTGCTCAGAAACTCCAAATGGTATAGAATGCCTCAGGTAGGATGCTGACTGGGGTGGGTTATAGGGATCATATCCATCTGTTTGTTCCCAGGCCCAATTTAAGGTGCTGGGGCTAACCCTTAATGCCCTATACAGTTTGGGACCAGCATACCTACTCCCATATGAGGACCACCTACTTCCATACAAACCTACCTGACTGCTACTGTCATCTTCTGAGGTCTTGCTTTGGGTGCCCCCACCTTCTGAGGCTAGATGGGAGGCAACCTAAGAGAGGAGGGTCTGCTTGGTTGGGGCACCAAGATTATAGACCTTGCTCCCCACAGGTATTCATTTGTTCTCTCCTATCACTGTCTTCTTCTGTCAGCAGGTGAAGACTTTTTTGTTCTGTCTGGTGTTCCCTCAATGAATCCTCTTAATTTTTTATTTGGTGTTTGTGATTTTATACTGTTTTACACTGTATTTTATTATGCTTGCTTTTGGTGGTCCCAGTCAGGCAGAAAGACAAGATATGAACATGGTAAATAAGTAAAATAAATAATTATCATAATATTAATCCTAACAATCCTTTTAATGTTATTATTGGGTCAACACGATGTGGATCTTCTAAAAGTAGTTCAGGAACCTTGATTTTATTCAGAAATTTTTAACAATTTGGTTATGTTGGAGATTAAGATGCAGGGTTTGAGAGTAATCTACAAATTCCTTTAAAATTGCAACTGCTTTCTACCAATGATCCCTCTTTTCTCCTAAGCCAGTTTGGTGTAGTGGTTAAGTGCGCGGACTCTAATCTTGGAGAACCTGGTTTGATTCCCCACGCCTCCACTTGCACCTGGCTAGATGATCTTGGGCAAGCCATAGTTCTGGCTCAGCTGTTCTTAAAAAAAAAAGAGCAGTTTCTGTCAGAGCTCTCTCAGCCCCACCTACCTCACAGGGTGTCTGTTGTGGGGAGGGGAAGGGAAAGCAGTTTGTAAACCACTCTGAGACACCTTTGGGTAGTGAAGGGTGGGGTATAAATCCAATCTCTTCTTCTTCTCTTCTTAATAACTTCTACTGGTTCATAAGCTCTTTTCTTATTTATCCTAGCAACCAAAAATCTTTTCTAGTTTATTGCCCACTTCAAAACATTTCTGCTTTTTATAAAGCATGTTATTAGTTTTTTCTATGTCTAATTCCTTTAACCAATGTTTCATGACATTAAATTCAGAAAACTTAGTATCAGAATTATATTTTTATATTGTATTTCCAATATTTTAATGTTGTCTAAACATCCATATTTTTCATGTTGCTTTTTTCTATCTCTCTATATAATAATTGTGTTTTGGGGTGGCCCTTTGCAGATCTCCCATTGGCTGTGCAATGCACTCCCTCAGCCATTGGCCCGTCAGCCACCACTCAAGAGTACTCATATGCCATTGGCCAAGTGCTGGGTCTGCTCCTCTTCCCCACCTACTCCCCCTTCAGCCACTGTGTTCTGTCAGAATTACTTGCAAATGGCTTTCTCTCTTGACAAAGACACTTCTCTTGCTTGCCTCCTGTGTGGAAGTAATTTTTCCCTCAGTGGCTGTTGGTAGGTGTAACAAAATGGCAGTTACCTGTGTTTGTAAGATGGCTGCCATATGGTTGTTTGTTTAAAATGTTTCCCCATAAGGTTTAATTGAGCTGTAGTTCCAGAGGGGGGCCTTCAGGGGTATCACTCACTGGGTTGAATGGGGCTTCCTCATCTGCGGGCCTACAGTTCCCAGCTGCCCCAAGGCCAAAAAGTGCAGGAAAAGAGGGACTGTCCCAAGGGGCAGGGCAGCAAAGACAATTGTGTTTAACCCCTGTTGATTTATGCCTTGTTGGTTCAAAGTGTGTGCTTACTCCCACAGTTCTGCCTTATTCATTTAGTGTGTGTGTGCTCCATAATTGTGTAAATCCCAATATAATAATTCTCTTAGCATATTGGCCATTTCCAGCTCTCCCATTGGCTGTGCAGTGTGGTTCCATCAGGCATTGGGCTGTCAGCCGCCACTCAAGAGTACTCGCGTGCCATTGGCCGGGTCCAGGGTTTGCTCCTGTTCCCCCTCACTCCCATTGCAGCCACCTTGCCTCTCAGAATAACTGGCAAATGGCTCTCTCTCCCTTGACAAAAACACTTCTGCTGCTTCCCTCAGTGGCTGTTGGTAGGCAACCAAGCTTGGTTGAGTGTGTCCCACTCCCCCGCCCACTGCCAGCTTGGCCACTTTCCTGTCAGAATAAACTGAAAACTCTCTCCTGCTTGGCTCCACTATGGCTTGCTGGCTAATGAGATGGGCCAGCGGCCATCAAGCCATTCTCTTCAACCCCCTGCTGTGACTTTCCCCTAGGGTTTCCAATCTCCAGGTGGGACCTGGAGATCTCCCGCTGTTACAATTGATCTCCAGATGACAGAGATCAGTTCCCCTGGAGAAAATGGCTGCTTTGGAGGGTAGACCCTATGGCATTATACCCTGCTGATTGGGAGAAAACACATTGGGGCCAGTCCTGATAGGGTTGCCAACTCCAGATGGGAAATTCCTGGAGATTTGAGGGATGGAGCCTGAAGAGGGTGAGGTTTGAGGAGGGGTGGACCTCAGACAGGTAAAATGCCATAGACTCCACCCTCCAAACCAGCCAGTCCCTCATGCGGAACCATTGTTGCCAATCTCCAGGTTGGGGCTGGATATCAATCAGAATTACAACTGCTCTCCAGGAGGGAGGGGGGAGGAGATGGAAAGCTGAAGTCAAGGGCCAGATAATGGTAGGTTGACGGTTGGCTGGGAGGAGATAGGGTTGACAACTCTAGGTTAGCAAATTCCTGGGGATTTGAGGGGTAGAGCCTGGAAAGGGTGGGGTTTGAGGAGGGGTTGGACTTCAGACAGGTAGAATGCCATAGACTCCACCCTCCAAACCAGCCATTTTGTCATGGGTAACAATTGTTACCAATCTCCAGGTGAGGGCTGGAGATCACTCAAAATTACAACTGCTCTTCAGGTAGCAGAGATTAGTTCCTCTGGAGAAAATGGTGGACTCTGTGTTATTATACCCTGCTGAGGTCACCACAGCAAACTGACACTGTATGCCCAAAGCCGGGGCACTCTCCCCAAGCCTCTTTCTAGAGCTCATTGTATTTATTTCCACAATGAGTCTTATTCCCCATATGACATAATGCTAAGAAAAAATAGTTCCAAACTTTTGCAAGAATCCTTCTCATAAGAGTATGGCCACCATTTCTGATTGCCTGTTGCCAGGAAGACTACATTGGTGGCTTAACTTTAATGAGACAAAATAAGCTTGTTAGAATTCTGGCTTGTTGTGCTACATTTAAAGAACAGTGAACAGATAAGGAGGGTTTTATTTATTAAAAACATTTCTCTCACACATTTCTCTGCAAGTTGTTGGCTCTGGGTGAGAGCAACAGTAGTGGGGAAGAGACACCATAGCACAAAAAACTGTGCTATGAAAAACATGCCTATGGATGTGTCTATGTACATCCATTTGTGAGTAAGGTGGCAAGTGTTCAGCAAGCTACTCATCTAGCTCCAAAGTTCAACAATATCATGCTTCTGTGCTATGGGGGAATTGCCTAATAATGTATTTGCCTCCCACCTCTCTGTGATTAGGTGCAAACCCCCAAATTATTAAACTGCCCAACATCCTTATTTTACAACTTAAGGATATTGGGGCACAGTAAGTACTAAGTCTTCACAGTTAACTGTTCTGCCCTGTTGCAGCCGCATCTAATATGAAAAGGACTACTAAACTGCTGCTTCAAAATTGCTTTCAGGTAGAGTCATCATGGCTCTAGCAGCCCTCTGACAGTGAAGAAAAACTTTGTCAGTGAATTATGGTGAGGAAATGGGAGATCAAAGCTGGAAAATTCTAATTAAAAAGGGGGCTATATATATTGGAAACAGAATTGTGCATCTTCCACATAAGTTCTGGACATAAACTATAACCTTTGGAGATGAAGCGAAAGATTCAATGTTTTCCTTCTGTCTGGAGTCAGACCATCTCTGTGTTTGGGTAAGACATAGAAGATTTCCTACAAGAAAAAAAAACTAATTTTGTAAAGAAGGACCCCATATATCTTCTCAGGAGTCCCCTTGCTGTCATTTGTACACATCTGTTATCCAGGTGATGGTGGAAATAAAACACAAGGTGGTCAGTGGATGAAAAAAAATTATGAGTAAGTTCCCAGCCTATCTTCCCCCAAAGTTCAGAAATAATTCATTTGACTCTCCATAAGAAACAGAAATCTACTAGATGGAGTCAGGCCAATAGCCAGAATACAAGGTAGGTGTAGGAGTGGAAGACTGTTTGACAGCAGTGGTAAAGATCCCTGCTTTGAACAGTAAGGATGTATGTGTGTGTGCATGTCAAAATCTGGCATGCAGGGCTATTTTGGGGCAGGAACACACAGGAACAGAGTTCCGGCTGGCTTCAGAGTTGGCCACACCCACTACAGCTAAAACCTCTGTGTGCGTGGCTACAGAGGGAAGGCCTGGAGAGCGACACCTCCCACAACTCTTAGGCAGGCAGGCCGGTGGGGGCCTGGAAGGATTGGGGAGGCATTTAAATGCCTCCCTGTGCCTTCCCTGGCCTGTCCAAGGCCTGGCTTGCCCAGGCTCCCCACAGGTGCAGGGCACACAGGAAAGCCAAGGGAAGGCAGTTTAAACTGCCTCCCCCCCTCCAAGGGCCAGCTTTCCCGGGCTCCCTTCCCTTCAAGGGGGGGCTTGCGCAGGCTCCCTACAGCTGCGGGGCACCCGGTCAAGCCAAGGGAAGGCATTGGTGTGGTCTGATATGCTAATGAGTCGCACTGTCAGGGGTTTGGCCTAATATGCTAATGAGTTTCTGCTCGGCTTTTTCTACAAAAAAAGCCCTGCTGGCATGTATCATTTTTGGGCAGCACACATACAAACTCAATGTATATTTTGCAGGTAGCACCAAATATGCCACTGCTAAAGACAAGTATGACTCTTCATTCTTAGCATATTGCTACAATTCATAGGACAGATGTACTTTTTAAGTCCGTAGACATGCGTACTTTGCATGCACCATGTATTCCAGCTGCGGCTTCTGATGTGGTAATAATCTATCATATGTTTAAATTACAAACACCATCACAAGGGAGAATGCAAGAGACTTTCCTTGGGCATTGTTGGCTCTGGTCATGTACAGGGAGTGTCTTTTTTATATGTGATCAATGAGAATCACAAAGGAAATGGTATCAGGACCAAGACTGACAGCAGAAAACAACAAGGAAAAGATCAGCGAAACCAAGGAGATCTCAAGTCACTTGACTTGCTTCTTGCTATCTTTTCACTGTGATGGACTTTCAGTCTTCTGAGACCAAAGGAGTTCAAGGAGTTGGTTTACATGGATTTGTTAAGGTATCATGGAAGCAACAGGCAAAATTGTAGCCCTAAACCCATCACTGCCCCGATCACACGGCAAAGTTGCCGCGGGAGAGGAAACGGGAGTCCTGCGGATTTTCCGGGCGCAATCTCACCTCAACATCTGGGAAGCGCAGTGCTCCTGTGGCGAACCCGTGGCTCCCTGCCGAAGGTGCAGAGTTAAAAACTAGTACCTACGAGGTACTACTTTCTAGAAACCGTGGGGCAAGGGCGGGCATCTGACCGCATTTCCGGTGGACTTCCGTGGCATCCGGCGCTCGCCCATGTCCCGTCACAAAGACGGGTTTTTTTCCCCCAAGTCTCCACAGGATGCGCACAAGCACCCAACAGAGCATGCGGACAAAGAGGAAGCAGCGTTTGCCACAGGAGCCGCACGGCGCGAGTGCCAGTTTGAACGTGCCGTGCTGCTTCTTCGCCGCGCTGCGGACTAGCCGTCTGATCTGCACCTGACACCTACCCACGGGACCTCCAAAGGACTTCTGATCGGGCTGCCACACGTTATTTCCCCCCAGGGCAATTAACCACGCCTCCCCACGGCATTTTCTGGCCCGTGTGACTGGGGCCACGCTAAGGTATTTAGGAATACAAAAGCTGCCATTGCAGCTGCATACTAAGGCACAAGTCCTATGGATTTCTCCTTTAACTCCAGCTCTTAAAGCCCTTATTTAGGAATAGTCCTTACTCGTTGTCAGGAGAAGAGGAAATGTGACACAGCTGAGGGACAAAGACCCAGTTTCACTGAATCTTTATTTATTTAGCCGCCAAATTGCAGTTTACTTGTGGTGACTCCATAGGGTTTTCAAGGCAAGAGATGTTCAGAGGTAGTTTGCCTGCCTCTGTGCAGCAATTCTGATATTCCTTGGTGGTCTTTCATCCAAATACTGACCAGGACCAACCCTGCTTAGCTTCTGAGATCTAACCAGATTGGGCTAACCTGGACTAGCCACCCTCTTAATTGAAAAATAAGGTTGGAAAGGGCAAATTTCAATTACAGAGGGGGAATTCTTAGCCATTTGAGCTACAACCTCACTTCCCCCCTAAAACTTGCTCTTGCTACCTCAGCTGCTTTTCTTTTTCTACTCTTCCAGGTCTATCTTTGCAAGGTGAACATGGATCTGAAATACTGCTGGGTACAGAAGCATCTGTAGGAGAAGGTTCAGGCTGATATTGATGTGAAAGGAAAGGGGCAAGCTCTCGTAGTCCCTCTTTGATGCAAATCATCCTCTCCCATTTACTCGTGGCAAAAGAATAAACTTGGATGACCGTCATAAAGCTCAGAAGGTGCATTTAGTGCAACATATGCAGTGGGTGTAAAATGAAATTATTTCTGATCATTCCTGCCATGCCCTTAGACTGCAAAGGAAAACAAAAGGATTCTTCACATTGTCTTAGACTAAGTAAGAGACAATGCTGTTTTTGAGAAGAGAAATGTTGATCGTATCATAGAGGCAGTTCAGTCAGTACAACCCTCATAGCTGTCATGAGGACTTTGTATCACATGTGCTAGGAATTCCGTGGCTCCTAGGCACGGGGGGGGGGGATTTTCTGACTGAGACCACAGTGTGCATGGAGAAGCAGTTTCAGCCTTTCCTCTCATTTCGATTTAACTAACTGAAATGGCTCCAGGAAGCTCCTACTTACCCTGTTGCAAAACTTATTTGCATTATACCAAACTAGTGGTTTGCAGGTATGCAAACCTGAAGGAGGAGGAGGAGGAGAACAACAGCAGCAGCAGCAAAAGCAAAAACAACAAAAACTCTGCTCCACACAGCACAGAGTAATCACACTCACTTAAGTAAACTTGTACAATTTTGTATTGGGTAGTGTAACTGAAGGTATGGTATCTGGACAAACTGATAATGTAAGGGGACCAAGGCTGTCCTTGGGAATTATCTGTCTCCATGGTGTAGATGTTTTTATAAAGACATGCACATCACTAACAATATTGCATCCAGTAAGATTTAGAATTGGGGAGGTCCAGGTTCAAATACCTGGGTTACCTTGACAGAAAGTTATTATAAAATCTTCTCATATTTGACTTTCTGATTTATCCAGACAATACATAAATGATTGGTTTTGTGGACATATTAAATCAGATCTAATTTATATTTGGTAGAAATACACTCATGTGCATAATTACTGACATCACATATTAAACATGATCAAAGAAATTACAGGAATTATTATTCCTTTAGATCTTGTAGCTATGATTTGGAAATACATAAAAGATTTAGCAGTACAGAAGGAAGTTAAATTTGCATTTAATTACACCAGCAAAGAATCTGACAAGCATAATACTGGAATAGAAGTAAGAAGTGTTAGTCGAGTAAAAAGCGAAAGGTTGGTCTAACCTGTAGAAGGCTAATTTACATCTTATGAATTAAATTGCAAGGGAGCAATGCAATATATAGAATCATAGAATATTAGAGTTGGAAGGGATCTTGCAGGTCATCTAGTCCAACCCCCTGCACTCTGTAGGAGCATAGCTGAAAGATAGCCCTTAAAAATACCCAAAAGATGGTCATCCAGTCTCCGCTTGAAAACATCCAGCAAAGGAGCATCCACCACCTCCTGGGGCAGTCCGTTCCACTGCTCAACCACTCTTACAGTTAGGAAGTTTCTCCTGATATTTCGCTGGTATCGACTCCCTTGTAATTTTCACCCATTAGATCTAGTCTTGCAATCCAGAGCAAGAGAGAATAGATCTGCTCCCTCTTCTACATGACAGCCCTTCAAATACTTGAAGACTGCAATCATGTCCCTTCTAAGCCTTCTCTTTCCCAGGCTAAACATACCCAACTCTTTCAGCCTTTCCTCATAAGACTTGGATTCCAACCCTCTCACCATCCTGGTTGCCCTCTTCTGGACACGCTTGAGCTTGTCAACATCCTTCCTAAAACGTGGTGCCCAAAACTGGACACAGTACTCCAGGTGAGTCCTGACCATAGCAGAGTACAGCAGAACTACCACCTCCCGTGAAAATACGATGCTTCCAATAAATTCTTCCAGCCTTGGGATAAAAGTAAAATTATTCCTTTGGTTTAAGCTAATAAAATATTATAGTCATGTTTTATTCATAGTGCTAGCACCAGGTGGGTAGCTGTGTTGGTCTGAAGCAATAGAGCAAAGTTTGAGTCCAGCGACACCTTTAAGACCACTGGACTAAAACTGTGTTATATTGCTAGTACAACACTCTGGTTATTCAGGTGGGGAACTCATACTCAAAGGCACTCTGTAAGCAGAAAAAGAAGTTAACGTGATCAAAGAAATTATCTGTCATCACTTGCCCCTTTTAGCTCTAATCCTACCAAGGGCAGAACCTGCTGAATCTGCTAAATGAGCACATTAATTACTTTAGCTCATCTAATTTGGAATAATGGGAGGGAAATGAAAATTAATTTTATGGACTTTGCTTGAGTGTTTAACTAATGAGCAAATCAGGGCTAGAATGCTTTAGCCTTTTCCATACTTTACTTTCCCCCATCATCGTAGCTGATACATTTCAAGACTCTTCCTGCCCCCTCTTCCCCAAATTAATTCTCAAGGCAAGCATGGAAAATAAATACCCCGTAGCCACTTTTTGACTTTTTTTTGGTTGAGTGTGCTAATACCACAGTCTGTAACAACAAACACAATATGTATTATAATTTCAAGAAATAAAGTTTAAAATGGTGAAAGTAGGAGAATGTGGGTGATTCATGGAAGAGAGCAGTGGGTATAGAACAGGCAAGGAGGTAAAGTATGTTTTTATGTAAAATCTACTACTACATACATCATTGAGCATCTTGCAGATAAACAATGCAGAACTATCAAGATAGAAATGTTGCTAATCTGAACATAAAGGATAACCACTAGGAGGCTACTAGGTAGTTATGGTGCTCTAGCATGAATGTTGTTGCATGTACATTTATGGCATTTTAAATACAGGTGAAAATGGAAATGCTAATTTAGTGCAAACTAAAGTTTCTACCTATGGACAATACTTTCTTTTTCACATGCACTAGCCTACATTATGCTACCACTTGAAAATGCAGGCAAAAGAAGGTCAACAAAGTGGAATGACTAAGGACTTCCGGTTTGTGGAGCAGCGATGGCAGATGCTCTCCCCACACTGGGGAAGGGCAAATCACACACCAGCAGCCTGGAGGGGTGCCACCTCAAGTGACACCCCCGCGGAGCCTTTGCGATAGGCTCCAGGCCAGGGGGCTTTTGAGGGGCAGCTTCTTCAACGGTGCAGTGCTGGAGAATTGAGGCTCCCCTCCGCCCCGACGGTCCAGTCGCTGAGTGGCCTTCGGGCACAAGCTGGTCTGACTGGGACAAGCGCCAGAGATTGAGCGGAATGGCGTAAAAACCGAGCATGGTCAGAGAAAGTGACCAGCAATGAACGTGAGTTCTGAATAAAACAGAGAAACTTTAAAAGCGATTCCCCCCCTCTGCTGATAAAAGAGACTGCAAAGAGGGACACCTCTTATGCGAATGAACTGTTAAGTGACACGAAGGGGGAGAGGGGAGGAAGTAAACCGAATGTATTTTGAGATACTTATCTAATTTGCGAAGTTGTTGGCCGAGTTTTCCGAGTCGTGAAGAAGCGGTAGAAACTGTAAACAAAATGGGAAAGATGGCAGCCCAGCAAAGAAAGTTTAAAACGAAACCGCCGGGCAGCCAGAGTCCGAAACCGGAAGAGGAAACAGATGTCATCAAACTCCTGGCGGATATGCTCAAGCTGGTGATGGAACAACTCGATGGTATTAACCAGCAATTGACCATGATGAATAAAAACTTTGCAGCACAGCAGCTCCAGCTGAATGAAACGGAGAAAAAAGTGGAGCAGGCAAACGAGAAAATTAAAGAGATAGACACCACAAGCAAGGAGTTGAAGAAAAGAATGCGAGAAGTAGAAACGAAGCAAAATTGTCAAGAAAACTGAGTGTTGCAGCTACAGATGGAAAAGGCTAACATGATTCTCAGGTTACAGGGAGTTCCTGAAACGGATCGGGAGGACCTGAAGAGGGTGCTTAGTGAGATTATCGCTCCTGTAGTAGGTTTAACAGTGAATGAACTTGTAAACAAAATGGAGTTAGCCTATAGGGCATGCTCCAACTATATTAAAAAAATAGCCTACCTGGAGAAATAGTGGTCAGGTTCTCAAGAAGACAAACCAGAGATGCCATCTTAAAAGCAACATCAGCATCTCCACTGAAAATGGGAAATGTAATCATCAAAACTTTAAAGGATATTCCATTTGAAATTAGACAAAAGAGAAAAAATTACAAGGACTTAATTTCTTTCCTTCAAACTAATGGGATATCATACAGATGGGCGGTCCCGGAGGGTGTCATCTTTAAGATCAACGACAGAAGAGAGAAGATAGACTCCACTTTTAAAGCTAAAGAATTTTTGCGTCATCAGCTGGGAACAGAAGAAGAGTCCAAAGAGGATGAAATGAAGTCTAGTGACTCTGCCACCTCTGGAACAGAAGAGGACTCTGCTGCAGAAAAGGGGGCAGGACCCGCCAGAATTGTATACGATTTTAGAGACAGAAAGCCGAAGTAAAGGCAGAAAGACTTGGAAAATGGCCTTTTGAAGCAAAGAACAAGAAGATGATCAGAGATTTCTCTCATAATAACTAACAAAATAACATATAAATAGTGAACTGTTATAAGCAAGAACTCTACAAGTATATTGTGATATTAACAATTATAGTACTAACATTTTTACCAACAGTGAAAAGATCTCCTCCTCTTGGGGTTTTAGTTTAGTGTGGTTTGCTTTCCTTTATCCTTAGTTGTAGTCCCTTCCCTATTGTTTCTTTGTAGTTTTTGTAGTCTTTGCAAAATAAAAAAATATCCCTTTGGGGATTAAAAAAAATGGAATGACTGAAAGCAACTCTACACAGTGTCCAACCGCTAGACTAGAATACTACAATAGTTAAACATTCTAGTCATGTTCTGTCTATTTTGTGTTCATCTGCTGTTATGAGGATTGTGTATCATTGACTTCTGATCTAAGCGTTTTGCTGCTTGGACACGTCCTGTCTCGCTCTGATGGAGACGCACCAAGACCCGGCTGACGGGAGGGGTCTGAGTTCATCCCAGACCTCCCCGGGGTCTTTGTAGGAGACCCCCAGCCTGGGAAACTGAGGAGAGCCTCTTCCAAGGTGACCAAATGTGACGGCCAAGGAATTGAGGCTCACCTTCTTCCCCAAAAGGTACCGTCGCCGCAAAGCCAGCATGGCGCCCAGAGACGGCTGCTGGAGCAAGCGACCATGATCAAACTTCTAAAAATGCTTCCAAAAGATCTCCAAGGCTCCAAATCGTGAGTTAAGCAAAGCTCAGGTGAAAAAAGTGAACTGAACCTTGGTAGTAATTGGAAGCGCCTAAGTTTGAAGTGTTGGGGAGAGGAATTCAAACACCCCCCCTTTTTTTCCTTTGAGCAAACTTTTAAAACGGTTTTAAATAAGAAATAAAAGACTTTGAGCTAAAATAAGCATATAAACAGTTGCTAATGCAAAAACTGCTGAAGTATACAAAGTGGGACTAAATCGTATAACTTTTGCCTTGTTTTGGAAAACTTACTTCTTGTTGATATTATGGCTGGGAGAGGACGGAGAGTGCCAGATAAAAAACTGGTGACCAGAAATAATGTACCAACGACTCCTTCCCAGAACCAGGAAGTAACTACAGATTTTTCTGCACTGCTAGCAAATGCACTGTGCCCTCTAATGGAGCAGATAACTAATCTCAACATTAAGCTAATGTCCAAAAACAGCTGAATCAAATGGATAAAAGAACCTCA
>NW_015164242.1:36150-63402 GCF_001447785.1 Gekko japonicus
CTATAGGACTTATCCAGATTTTATAAAGAGAAATAAATTACCTGGGGAAATCTATCTGAAATTCACGAAACGATCTACCAGAGAACTGGTGTTAAAGTCAACAATGGGAAAACCCTTAAAAATCAAGAATGAAGAAATAAATTTTTTGAAAGACATCCCTTTCGAAGTTATAAAACAGAGGAAACGCTACAGGATACTCACTCTTACTCTGGAAAAAAGGGAATACCATATAGATGGTTATTCCCGGAAGGGCTGAGCTTCAATTTCCAGGAAAAAATATATACAATTGACTCTGTTCCAAAAGCGGAAATATTTATGGACCAAGTGTTTAACACAAAAAAGAAGCAGAAGGAAAAGAACTTAAAACCAGATGGGGAGGAAGAAGAAGAAGAAGATGAATCCTACTCACCGGATTCAACAAGCCAAACTTCCACGTCATCAGAATCATCTGAATCGGAGAAAGGAGAGGCCACTCCAGAAAATGAAGAAACGCAAGAAGAAAAGACTCTAGAACTAAAGCAATAGTATTAAAGGCAGAAATTGCGTTAAGCTACTAAATATGTATTAATAATTGAATCAAATCTTAACATAACGTGTTATATTAGGTTAAAAACAATATTTCTATAACTTCTCAGATCGTGACATGTATTAGTCTTTACCCATTCCCCAAATCCAGTAGATGGAATAGATTAGAATTGTAGTACTCCTTCCCTTATCCAGTAGATTTATGTATTAATTGTAGTGTGTAGAAAATGCAAAAAAATAAGGATTGTGTATCATTGACAAGCTCTTTTCAGTATCTTTTGTATCTAAATGTCAGGTGATTTTTGAGCCTTGCAGCGGGAGAAATGTGTGTTTTTCAGTGTGAATTGTATATGACTGAGTTAGAAAGCAAGCCTTCTTCAAAGTGTACTGAAATTTACAAGCAATAAATTATTCTAATTAAACTCTGCCACTGGAAAAAAAAATTGGGATCAGACAACATCTCAAAAGATGACAGAGTTCAGATTTAATTTTCATTTACCTCATTGTATGTGATAGCCCAAAGGGGAAATAAAGCTTTCTTAGAAAACAGTATGCACTGGTTATGCTGGCAATGTGCCATCCACTCTACCCTCATATTTGCCAACACACAAGTGTCTGCCCTTGGCATAAAAGCAACTTGGAAATGAATACATCCCATGCAATTTAGAAGAGCCCTCCAGTAAACTTTGCCTTGGAATCTTATAAAAGGATAAAAAAGAGCTGGTTTTGCTTCAGAGGCATCACTGCATCTATGGAAGAAGGCTCTCTGCTCATTAATATTTAACTTCAAAGTTCTTTGATATCTCAAATCATCATTCCCTCATGCTATTAATTAGCAAATTCCTTTTAAGAGAGGGAGGCAAGCTTTATGTATACCAGCTTCTGACAGCATAAATTAATCACAGATGTCCATAGCCTTTCAGGGGAGGAGTACATAGGAAGATTATGGCACTACCAAATCAAAACTTTTTCATGACTAGTCAAAATGGTAGGGAAGAGTAGTGACACTGGATCCATTGTACTGGGATCTGGGGAGGTATATGTATTAAGTTTAAGGTAATCGACATACAAGTAAATTAAAAGTCAGTACGTCAATGAAGAAAATGAAAATGACCACCACAAAAACATAGAATCACAGAATCATAGAAGTACAGAGTTGGGAGGGGCCATAAAGGCCATTTAGTCCAACCCCCTGCTCAATGCAGGATTAGCCTACAGTATCCCTGAGAGTGACAAGTGGCTTAATGGCAACGTTAAGTGCAAATTTGCATTCAGGAGAAAAGCAACAAAAAAGCACTTTCTGCCTGTGAAGTTTTTTTTTAAATTATTATTTTCAGTTTTCCAAATATCCGTAATTCATGCTATATGCCGAAAGCATTTCTAACTCACAAGAGAATTTTCTAACTATTTAACCAACCATACATCTTAATTCATACACTGTTACACTTTTTGGTTATATTACCAATCCACTTATATACATTCGCCCAAGTTTTATCAAATGCTTCTTCCCCCTTTCCCTGCAGCAATATTGTTAACTTATCCATTTTGGCTATATCTAGCAATTTCTGTACAAATTCTTCCCTTAACAGGAGTTTTTTCTGATTTCCAAAATTTAGCGAACAGAATCCTGTCAGTTGTTATTACATGTATAATCAAACTAGGAAGAAGGCCCGTTGTGGCAATAAAGACAACAAGCGCTAGGCAGGGTGGCTGGCGGCAGCTCCCCTCATGTCTTCCCCCTGTCCTGCTCAGCGGGCGAGCGAGGAGAGGTGGCACGGGGGCCTCCAGAGGTCTTCCCCCACTGTCTGGCTTGGTGGGCGAGCAGGGAGAGGTGACGTGGGTGCCTCCGGAGGCCTTCCCCCCCATCCTGCTCAGCGGGTGAGTGAGGAGAAGTGGTGCGGGGGCCTCTGGCGGCCTGTCCCTGGCCGGGCAGCTCAGCAGGTGAGCGGGGAAAGCTGCTGTGGGGGCCTCCAGAGGCCTTCCCCCCATCAGGCTCAGCAGGCGAGCGGGGAGAGGTGGCGTGGGGGCCTCCGGAGGCCCGTCCCTGCTGGGCAGGCGAGCAGGGAGAGGTGACACGGGGGCCGCCAGAGGCCTTTCCCTGCCAGTCCACCTCAGCGGATGCCCAGCCAGCCACCTGTGGCCGGGCTCGGATGAAAGCGGCAGGCTTGGGCCGAGCCACCCCTGCTGGAGCGCCTGTCCTGTCCATCGTCCGGCCGGCAACTTGCGCTGGGGTGAGGACGGCAGCGGTGGCACGATTGGGCTCCAGTCCCTGGCTGCCAGAGCGTCTGTCCCGTCCACCTGCTGCAAGGAGAGTGAGGCCGAGATGCCAGGTGCCGCCTCTGTGGGCAGGACCATGGCAAGCGAGGCAGCAACGCAGCCAGTGGAGACAGACAACCTGTGAGTGACACTCCAGGGCGCCAACCAATTCCGGAGTGTGTCAAATGTTCTGGAGAGTGCCACCTCCAAAAGGCTTTTATAATATAGGGGGATACTTATCCTGCTTTTTATATACGTCTGGAATGATGTTCAGTAAAAATACTTCTGGCTTTTAACTCTATTATTATGATACTCTATGATACTTTTAACTCTATTATTACTTGTAACATCTCTTGAATAATCAACCAATATTTTTTTGCATTGTCACATAGCCACCACATATGAAAGTAGGTCCCAACATTTCTCTTACATTTCCAACAATTGTTTATCAGATTAGGGCAACATATCACTAGTCTATCTGGAGGTATATGCCACTTATAAAACATTTTGTATATGTTTTCCTTATATGAGGTGGCTCTCATTATTTTTATATTTGTACGTCATACCTTTGTCCATTGCTCCATATCTATTTATAACCTAAATTTTGAACCCACGTTATCATTGGGGGTTTAACTATCTCGTCTTGCATTTTAAATTCCAGAAGAAAATTATATAGTTTCTTTATGAGTTTTTCCTCTATACCCAACCATATCTTGTCCAACTCTCCAGGTTTGTCCTCAAATCCGTTTTTTCTATTTTAAACCGTGATTCCAATTGGGTTCTTTCCCACCATGTCAGTTCAGTATTTTGGTTTTGCATTGTCTCTACCGATTTCAAAATTTTTATTATCTAGTAGGTCCTCATATCACCACATCTTATACTTAGAAAGCGGCATGGGTTTTACAAAGGCTTCCAGAGGTGAAACCCACATGGGACTTTTTGTATAATGATATTGTTTTATTTCATCGATGTTTTTATCAATATCCCTCTAAGATAATGTTGCCTAAAGTACACCCTCCTTTTATTGTACCAAACAAAGACATGCCATCCCATTGGAATATCGTGTCCTTCTAGTTTTAACAGTCTTGTGTTTTGTGGTGTTATCCTCACTTTTATCCACACCATAGATGCTGCTTTATAATATAATGTCCAATTTGGGAAAGCAAAACCTCCTCTTTCTTTCCTATCCTGTAGTAGCTTTATCTTAATTCTAGGCCTTTTTGATTGCCATATCAATTGAGATATGATTTTCTCTAGCTCTTTGAAATATTGCTAGTTCTTTACAATAGGTATTGTTGGGGGGAAAGGATAAGTCGAGAAAGGATGTTCATTTTGACTGTTGCTATTCTTCCAATAAATGAGATTTGTAACCCCTTCCAGTTATCCAGATCTTTCTTGATTTGTATCATCAGTTTCTTATAATTATCTTCAGATAATGAACTGCATCTATTAGTCAACATAATACCTAAATATTTTAGTTTTTTACACACCTCAATGCCTGACAATTCTTGCAATTGTAATATCTGGTTTATAGTGCAATTTTTTGTAAGAATCATTGTCTTTTTAAAATTAATTTTAAAGCCAGCTACTTGCCCATATTGTTCCATGATACTTAAAAGTTGCTTGATCAAAATCAGTGGATCTTCTAAAATAAAAACTAGGTCATCAGCAAAAGTTTGCAATTTAAATTGTTCTCCCCTTATTTTAAGGCCTTTAATTTTATTATCTCCTCTAACTAGCTCATTCAGTGTTTCTAATGCAAAAATAGAAAGCAATGGGGATAGTGGACATCCCTGCCTTGTCCCCTTCTGTATCTCAATATTATACATGGTGTCTCCATTGCATTTTGCTCCATAAGCATTTTGCTTATTGTATATTGCTCTAATCATTGTATAGAAAACCTCACCACAGCCCGACTGTTTTAATTGTGCCAATACATAACTCCAACTGATATTATCAACTGCTTTCTCTGTATCTATAAAAAGGAGAGACATTTGTTTTTCCGGATGAGCTTCAAAGTACTCAAGAGTATTCAAAATGATTCTAACATTTCTTAGCTGTCTCTTAGGTAAGAAACCTGCTTGATCTTGATGTATTAATCGAGCCAGACTTTAAAAAATCTAGCTGCTAGTATTGTTGCGTATATTTTATAATCTGCATTTAATAAAGAAATTAGTCTGTAATTTTTGACATCCTTCTAATCTGTTCCTTTTTATTTATTTATTTGTTTATTATTAAATTTTTATCCCGCCCTCCCGGCCAAGGCCGGCTCAGGGCGGCTTACAACAATAAAATTTGCATAAAACAATCATAATAAAATCACATACATTAATAAACACAACATTAAAATTCAAACAAAATAAAGTGCTAGCAACAATCCTCTTTATCTCAATTGACTCTTTGGCCTTCTGCGGCTATCTCAGGTAATTGGCACGGGCTGTGTTTGAGGGACCTATGGGCCAGGGCTCCACCAGAGTAGATATTAATTGTTGCCAGTGAAAGTGTTAGTGGTGGACGCTCCAAAAACCCGGCAGAAGAGCTCCATCTTACGGGCCCTGTGGAATTGTGAAAGGTCCCGCAGGACCCTAATCTCTTCCGGGAGCTCATTCCACCAGAGTGGAGCCACCAGCGAAAAAGCCCTGGCCCTAGTTGCCACCAGTCTGGCCTCCTTAAAGCTTGTTTAGGAATTAGTGTAATTAAGGCCTCATTCCATGAGTTTGGAATCTTGTTTTTTTGGTAGATATTCTGCATTGTTCATTTTAATGGCAATATTATCTGGTCTTCAAAGAACTGAAATTGGTATACCATCCGGTCCTGGTGTTTTCTTCTTCTTTAATTTTCTGATCTTTTCAGCTTTTTTCAGTATCATAATTGGTTCGTTCAAGGCTTTCCTTTGATCTTCTGTAAACTTTTTTAAATTATATTTTTCAAGAAAATATTTTTATCTTGTTGATCTTCCCCCTTTTGTTGATATAATTTCTTATAGAAACTTTCAATATTTTTTTTAGATCCTTAGCACTATATTTCTCCTTACCCTGTCCATTTCTTAATGACCTAATCTGGTTTTTGTCTTTTTCTTTCCTTAATTTATATGCCAACCACTTGGTTGACGTATTCGTGTTTTCAAAATAATATTGTTTTATGTAGTCCAATTTCTTTGCTAATCCTTGTGTCAAAAAACAGTTCATCTGATGTAACTTTTTAAATTTAATTCTTAACTGTTCCAAAGATGGTTCCTCCTTCAGTTTCTCTTCTTCCTTTTTGATCTGCATTTTGATTTGTTCATATTTCAATCTTTTTTGGTTTCTTAACCAGACTTCTTGTCTAATTAAGACTTCTTGTCTTCTTGTGAATGCCTTAAAGGTGTCCCATACTATATCTATGTGAGTCTCAAGTTGAATATTATGCTTTTAAAAAGCAGTAAATTCTTCTTTAGTTTCCTTTGTTGTTGTTCAGTCGCACAGTCGAGTCTGACTCTTCGCGACCCCATGAACAAGATCCTGCCAGGCCCTCCTGTCCTCCGCTGTCCTCTGAAGTTTGCTCAACTTCATGCTCGTTGCATCTATTACACTGTCCAACCATCTCATCCTTTGCATCCCCGTCTTCTTTGACCTTCAATCTTTCCCAGCATCAGGGTCTTCTCCAGTGAGTGCTCCCTTCTCATTTGAAAATCTTTATTATTAAGTAACTAGGTCTTCATTGTCCATCTAGAACTTTTAGGAGTATTAAAACTACAGGGTTATGATCCGCGAATGTTGATGGTAGTATTTCCACTTCTAAAGATCATTTATAAAATTAGTTGATATCCAGGCCATATCTAGCCTCGACCACGATTTATGCCTTGCAGAAAAATAAGTAATGTCTCTCCTATCGATATTCCTGATTCTCCAAGTGCCTATGATTAAAGCTTCTGCCATCACTTTTTTTATGTTCTCATCTCTTTTTTCTGGTACTTTTGAAATCTTAGAATGTGGGTGGCTTTCTCCATCTCTAAATTTATTAATGATTCTTCCATCTCTTCATATTTCATTTTTAAATCTTGTACTTGTTGGTCTACTTTTACTTTATTTTCTATTTTATTGGTTGAAGTAGCCAGTTTTGATATCTCCTGTTCGTTCTCTAATTTTTTTTAACTCTTCGATTTGTAAAGGTACTTTTTGTGTGAAAGCATCTAGTTTTGTTTGTATAGGTTCCATTGCCTTAGCTACAAAAGAGGGCAGGGCATTCTGAATTACCTCATTCATCGCTTGTGAAACACTTTTCTGTATGAATGCTGTAACTCTTTTATACCTGTCTGAGCTAGGCTTGCTGCTACTGCCTTCCTAGTTCCACTTGACATTATTATTTTATTTTATTTAGAAGCTTTTTGTTTCCACTCTTATTTTCACTATTTCTTGTACTTATCTATCTACTTTATTTAAAGTTATCTATCTATATCTGACTACTTAACTATCTATCTTATTTAAACTTATCTATCTAAATCTATCTATCTAACTAAAGAAACCCAGAGTAGGTGAAAGAGAAATAAAGAAGAAGAAAGAGGCTAACTAGCAAACATTTACTCCCTTCAAACCTCTTACACTTCTCTACCAGTACTCCCATTCCTTTAACCTAGTAATCCTCTTTTTTATTATGTTAACCACGTGGCATAATCATGTATAAATCTATACAATGTTGCCACCCTACCTGAGCTTATACTCCTCCCCAGCTATCATGCTAGTTATCATCCCTCCCCTCCAAACCAGAAGAGGAAGAAAGAGGGCATAGAAGGCAAAAGAGAAACAGAGAGACAGTCCACTTATTTCCCACTCTTCTCTCTTCTCTTCTTCTGCCTCTTCCCTTGCTTGTCTACTCTTGTCTTCTCTTCTCTTTTCCCCCTATCCTCTGTTGCTTCTTGCTGTATGCAGAGTCTCTGTCTTTGGGGGGGAAATGTCAATTGGGCATCCTTTCCTCTTCCCACCCAGCCTTACCAATTCTGTCCCCACTGTTACAGCAGCAAATCCTTAACCAGTTCCAAGGCAAATTAACCACCATGGCCAGTGTGATCAGTAACCCGACCCAACTGTCTTCTAAGAAGCCTCTTCAAATTCTTACTCCCCCCCTTTTTCTCGAATCAGAGCAACTTTCCCTAGCCACTTTGCATAGGGCCACTCCCCTTCTTCCACTCAATGCTTGGCTCTCGAGTAGCCCAATTTAAAGGGTCTCTCTCCTTTTTATCTGCGCACTTCTCAATATGAAGGGATAATTAAACAGTATTAAGTCTTACTTTTGCTTCCTCCATTAGTGTGTTCAATATAGCAATCATAGAAAATTATCTTCGGTCCACTGGTCTCTACTAGTATTCAGTGCCTTCCACTGAACAACCTTCCCTGACTGCCCACATCAGAACATCTTTGAGAGGAAATGCAAACCGCTGCCCAGCATCTCCTCTCACTGCAAGCTCCTTGCCCTGGATCTCTCTCCAGAAGAACTCAGTGGAAAACAAAGTTGTTTTCTACTAAAACAGTCAGGAAATTCAGCGGAGCGGAGAGGACAGCTCTCTCCACCCCCTGTTGTCGTCGGGACCGGGACCGGATCAGCCCTGCTTTCTGTGAAGTTTTGATGGTATGCAGTGTGGTTAAGAAGTTGATAGTCTTTGGGGTAGGACAGTGGTGGGCAAACTCATTAGTCAAGAGAGCCAAATATCAACAGTACAACGATTGAAATTTATTTTGAGAGCCAATTTTTTTAACCTTAAACTATACATTGTTATTAACTTAATTAGGGTACGAGAGGGTTATAGCCAATCAGTTTCCAGAATTCTGTGAGGAGATTCTGACTTAAACTCTGAGAGCTGTGGAAACTGGGTTCTTTTGTCTCTTATCTGCGGTCTGGTCTCACAGAGGGGACAGGTTGGTTTGGTGAGAGAAAAAGATCCCTCACTGGGGACAGAGTGAGAACAGGTAGCGTAGCCTGGCAGGCTGTGGGCCTTGAAGTAGTAACCAGATAAGCGAACTAGGTAGTCACATTAGGTTTGTGTTTATTTTGCCTTTTAAACATCGTTATATCTTTTAAAGCACCTTGTCTTGTTTTCCTTGCCCCAATACTGTGTTAATAAACCATTTTGTTTAATTGTTATCTGCCTGGTGCCGGGGAGCAACGGCGCCGCGGCTCAGGGGATCCATGGGATCGCGCCGCGGCGTCTCTATTTTGGTGCGGCTCTGATTAGCCGCACTTTGCCCGTTGTTTTTTCTGCCATGTGGCAGGGACCCTGGTTTCTTTCTCTTCTCTCTAGAAGGGCAGGAAGCTAGGTCAGTTATGAGCTATAGTTGTGCAAATGACTCAGCTTGCAAAGTTAATGAGGTATTTGTGGTTAGGAATCTCCAGAGGACTCCTGTAGATTTCTGAAAATGCCTTCCAGGAGGGCTCCCAGAATGCACCTGCATGTCTCAGGATGCACTTGGGACCCAGGAGTGACCAAGTCAAAAAGGAGTGGAGAGTGATGTAAAATGGGTGGAGTCAGAGGTTTAATAAAAATGCTTGATCCCAGGAGGGAGGGTCTCTTGGTGCTCTGTTCTGCAGACCAGGAGCCATCTTGGACATGCGGCCAGGCCTGGCTGTCTGGCTGAATGCAGGAAGTCTGAGGTAATGAGACATCTTTAGAACAGTTTGCAACTTAGGCAGCTTGGAATTGCCTGCTCTATTTCAGCATCTAGTAGAGTATTTTTTTAGAACCAGAGAAAGAAGGATGCACTTCTCACCAACTGTTTAAGAGGGGAATCCCGGGAAAGGGGGGCAAGCAGTCAAGGCACCTGTTGCCAATCTTCCAGCCCCCCCCAAGAAGAAATTTGGTCCCTGTGGTAACCAGGCGCTGGTTAGCAGGAGACCATAGACAGGGCCTCAGTTTGACAAGGAGTGTTAGGAGTCTGTCCCTCCTGGCAGGAAGACTCCCACAGGACAGTGGTGGCAGCATACCCTAGTGGAAGGAAGTGGAATAGCACCCTCTAGGAATTGGCACAAGCCAAGGAGGGGGCTGGCAGAACAGGGTCAGTAAGTCAAAGCGGACCTGTTCCATCATAAACAGAGGTCATTTCAGGGGGGATCGCAATTCCCCCGGGTGAGGTACAGGGCGCGGGGCACATGATGAAGCCCCACCCCCTGCTTCTGGCCACCCCGCTTCCGGCCCTCATTCAGCCAGGAGGAGGCAGGAGAAGAAGGATGGTAAGTTGCTTCCTCCCTGCCTCTCCCCACCCCTGCCTGCCTGGGGCCAGGGAGGGCCTTCGCGGTGCTTCCTTGCACTCCCGCCGGCCTTGCAGGTCCACCGCCGGGCCCCTCATGGGGCTCAACAGTGGAGCTGCAAGGCCGCCACCGGCAGCCAGGACCATTGGGAGCGGGGTGTGTGGCCTTATGACACAATTCTGGTGATGCCAGGGGGTGTGGCATATGCTAATGATTTATGCTAATGAGTTCCCCTAGCTCTTTTTCTACGAAACGACCCCTGATCATAAATATTATAGCTAGGTCTGCTGGGCTGTAGACTGGGAATTGCACGTTATACTCCTGAGCTTCCATAGCAGCCCTTATTAAAATAAAAAGTTTGCCTAATACATGAAGAAGGAACTACTGAAACAAGGCAATTTTGAATGTGGACATTCTCAAAGTTTGAACCTCCCTGTGACTGTTGTGACTCTTTGTAGCAACCAGGGATCCTCTCCAGAACCCAAGGTTGCTAAAACAAGGGACACAAAGCACAGGAATTTACTAAACGGTATCTGCCACCAAGTCACTTTTCAGTTCCCAACTAGACTGGAGCAAAGTGACTAGAAAACTTCAGTCTTAACACAGGAACACAGTTCACAAACCAAACTCTGCCGTCTCCACAGCAGGGCTGGGCAAGAAACAAATTGGTAGTAGGACAACCAAGCAGTCTTAGACAAAGGATTTAGGCTTTGAAAACTCTTGAGGCCAAGTAACCCAGACACAGTAAAAAATATAGTTTCTTTATTTAAATAAATTGTGCAAAGTTAATAAAACACGAGACAAAGGTAGTGCAGAACAAAATAATAAATCTAAGCATAACCAGCCTAGCTATACTTACAAGCAGCAAGCAAACAGGTTTTACCCGTCATAAGTTCAAAGAGGCACATAGTCCATAGACCCAAAGCACAAGTCCACACAGCAGTTTCCCTCAAGATGGTAAGTCCAAGTATTCAAGGCATTATGGCGGGTTGCTTTGAGTATTGACCAGGCTTGGCCAAAATACCCCAAGAATCCACACTGGTTACCAAAGGCATAGGCTCTTATAGAAAAGGGGGGTCACGAGGGGCTCCGGCCGGGTAGCCACTCATAACCCTACCAAAGTGATGTCACAGTTGCTGGTAACTAGGGTAACAAAGGATATCCCATAATACTTGTTTTTCAGTTCTGGGGAATCGAAAGATATTTCTAGAAGATAACCCGACTCCCTCCTCCCATCACAGGTGCAATCAGTTGGGAATGTTGCTAATGAATTAATGGCCGCCAAGGCCACACTGCTAAGGGTTTGCAGCTGGTACAGCCATGAGAGTGAAGGTCATAATTCTCCCGTTATCAGAGTCATGCAAGTCTTACAGGGAACTAAGAGGCACTAAGAGACTTGCAGGCGCCTCTAGGACCCTAAGATTTACAGCAGCATAGTTAGATAGCACATTCCAGGCCTACACAGACCCAGAATCCTCTTTGACAAAGTTCGGTCAAGTAAACTGCAAGCAGACAAAAAAAATGGAGGCTATTTTGCATTACACTCTTAGTGATTATTTTAATCCATTTGCAAAATTAAAAGGCTAAGTTCTCTAAGAAACATATTGGTAAGGGACACAAGATCTGTGAGTACAGAGCAAATGACCAAAAGAGCTCTGCTAGCTTTTGACACAGAGAGCACATCTGCACAAGAGGCATCCTTGCTCCCAATATGGCATTGCACCCATTAGTACAAATGTGGAAGGTGCCTCTGAAGAAAGCAGTGTATTTTCTTCCCAAGACACCTCCATAATGATAGTGGAAATCTATTTAGTGGAGATTTCAGGGCCATCATTGATTCCACAATAATAAACATCAGCCATGTAGATTTATAACAAGGAGATTTAAGTGTCCTGCAGATGAACCAGTATGACTTGCATCCAGAGTAGCTTTCACATATACTGCTACGGGTGAGCCTGTGTGCCCATACTCTGAAGAGCTGCAGTCACTTTTGACAACACTGACTACTCATACCTACCACATTGAGTACCTAGACTCAGTCTCTCCCAAGACAGATGACTGGACCTCTAAAAACTATACTCCAACTGTGTTTATATAGACATTTCAGCCCCCTCCCCTGGATATTTGTAAATCACTGAGTGGGGAATTCACATGTCTTTTTAAGGCATAAAAAGGTAAAGGTTCCCTTGCTCGAAAGCCAGTCGAATCCGACTCTAGGGTTGCTGTGCTCATCTCCGTTTCAAAGCCGAAGAGCCAGCGCTGTCCGAAGACGTTTCCGTGGTCATGTGGCCGGCATGACTAAACACCAAGGCGCACGGAACGCACGGAATGCTGTTACCTTCCCACCGAAGTGGTACCTATTTATCTACTTGCAATTTCTTGCTTTTGAACTGCTAGGTTGGCAGGAGCTGGAACTAGAGACAGGAGCTCACCCTGTCTTGCGGCACCTGGGTCTTGAACCGCTGAACTACTGACCTTCCACAGCCTGCAGTTCAGCGTCTTAACCACTTGATCCACCGCAGCTCCTGTTTTAAGGCATAATGCAGTGATATTTTGCACATGACAGCTGCCACAATATATTTTAACAACATATTGTAAGACAATTATGGCTTTACATAATATCTTTATCTTTCTTCTTGGCTCTTAAATGAATGGAAGCAGGGTGTTGCATAATAATCACATACAGCAAGCAGAGAAAAGCCTTCCACAATGTAAAACACTGAAGGAATGGGGATTATGAAGTGATTCTTGAAATGAAAATAGGGGCGCTATAAGCATTTTTTGTTTTCATCTGTGAAACATTAGAGGAGACCTATTCAAGTGCAGCAAAACATACAAGGTCCTAGTCCAACGAGGGAGATCACTTGTTAGCTTGAAAGCTAGATGAAGAAACCCAGCAGATATAGACCCCAGTCCTAAAGGGAAGCAGTTAGCAAGTCTGTTTTCATGATCAAATCAAGGCACATGTCAGCATTCTGTTTTTGTAGTACTTCTTTGCTACCATTAGAGGGATATCTAAAGGCATTAGGAAGTTACCTTTTCAAATTTCCTCACTGCATGCAAAAATGAGCTTTAATCAAATGTTAGTGACTGCAGAGTTATTTGACTGCAGAGATGTATTAATATTATGCTGGAATAAATTCCAGTGGCCTTTAAGGTACCACCTGGCTTCTGTTTAATTTTGCAGAGATGTGGCTGCTCATAACACATGTTTGCTAAACTACACTTGGTATTAAGAGAGAATGTGCAATCTTACTTTGGCATTTTACATAAACTCTTGGGTATTTATTTATTTCATTAGATTTATACCCTCCCCTCCCCACCAAGGCAGGCTCAGGGTGGCTTTATCAGGAAGCAAACAGATCTGGAATGATTTCTCACTTCAGCTGCTTCTGAAATGGCACCTAAGAAATGACACACTGGAGGGTAAAAACAAACATTTTAAACACTGGCAGCAGATTGTTTTAGCATTAGCCATACTAGCTCAATTGGGACAGCTGAGTCTGGAAATTGTCAGATGCTGGGGAGCAATCAGCAGGTGAGGTCTGCTCTCCTGGCTTGTGGAGTGCCCTGCGGCATTTGACTAGCCAGTACTGGAAACAGGATCGTGCTCTAGATGGACCATGAGTCCAGTCCAGCATGGCCCTATGTTCTTAAGAAGAAGTCAGTGAAATAACTCTCTCAATGAACATACAGTAATAAGCAATAGATATGCCATACTCCTAAATAATTATTTCTGGGTGCTTGTGGATTGGGCTGATTTATGGAAAGTGACAGAATTATTTAATAAACCTTGGCCCCGGTCACATGGAGCATTAGCCACGCTAGAGGGACGGAAGATAGGCAGAGTTTCCGGGCGCGATCTCACCGGCACATCTGGGAAGCGTTGGGCTTCTGTGGTGCAACCGAGGCTTCCCGCCCAAGACGCGCAGTAAAAAACTAGTACCTCGGAGGTACTAGTTTCCTGAAAGCGCGGGGCAAGGGCGGGCATCTGATCGCGTTTACAGAGGTAGTTCCGGCGCCTGCCCATGTCCCCTCGGAAAAAGTTTTTTTTTCAAAGTCTCCACAGATGCGCACACACACCCAAGGGAGCATGCGCACAATTGAGTTTTTTTTAAAAAAAACAACTCGTTTGCCCTGCGCCCCGCTTCTTTGCCGCGCCGCAGGACTGTGGAGTGATCGGCACCTCCCCCCTACCACGGGACTGCCACGGGACCTGGATAGGTAGGTCTGCTCGAGCAACCACGTGGTTTTTAGCCCCGGGGCTAACAGCCACGTTTCCCCCCCGCAGTTTCCTGCCCGTGTGACCGGGACCTTTATTGACCAAATCTCTATTCTTTGTCAAGTGAACTTGACCTGGAATCAAAATGCAAATTAAATGTATGTGTCTTTTTCCCCCCTGTAGGTCATGTCTACAATGAATCAGAAAAGCAGAAAGGCATAAACTGAAAGCCACTGTGATGGAGTTAGGCTAGTATCCCTGTAATCTGGAGATGAGCTGTAATTCTGGAAGATCCCCAGGCCCCACCTGGAGGCTGGCATCCCTAGCAGAGACAGTCCTTCAGGTACCTGACCCCAAGTTGTTGTAGGGCTTTAAGGGTAAGAACTAGCTTTTAAAGCTTAAACATGACTTCATAGCAGAACACAATACATTAGAATTTCAGAATTCAGTTTTGGGTTTCAAATATACTAAAATTTTACGTTTGAGGCTTGATTTTGAAGGACACTTAAAAAAACCATTGTTAATGAATAGGGAGGCAACAGTGTTAACTACTAGCCTGTGAAATTTGAGAATTCGCTTGGTAATGCTCCCCTTTTAATGCTCTACTACTTGTTCTACCACTGATAAAGCTACAAATGTACTCTGAATGCCCCTTAAAAATCTGTAAATCCAAAATTAACCAATAGCTATTTTAGACAGCTGATCAGCAGCCCCAAATTTTGCTTCATCTGTGTCCTGAATGATATTATTTGCTGATCCAACCTTTGTTAGACCAGACAAGGATATTAAACTTCACAGAATACATCATGAGATAACTATCAAGCTATGTGAGACAAAAGCTTTGTTTTCTGAGCAGTCTTGCATATCCTACCTGCAACCGATGGTCAGTGGGTTAACTGGAAGTTTATGACCCTGGAGGAAGACAGCAGTGTCTTAGGTTTGCATCTGAAAGCCAGAAATATGCAGAGGTC
Source organism: Gekko japonicus (assembly GCF_001447785.1). Lineage (NCBI taxonomy): Eukaryota > Metazoa > Chordata > Lepidosauria > Squamata > Gekkonidae > Gekko > Gekko japonicus. The sequence goes on from NW_015164242.1 coordinate 51,343, forward strand.
AAGAAGTCAAGGAACTTGTAGAAACATCACTGAACTGTTTCAGTTCTTCTGGCAACAAAGCACTGGAAGTGTTTAACATATTAAGATTTATTATCACTCAGGAAATATTAAAATGTCTGGATCCCAGCAGCTGAAGACTATCTGATTTTAAACACTTCACATGCTAAAGATGTTTAGAGGTGTCCCTGCTCTCTGTTTTGTCCCTGACCCTTCTCCTTGGGCATTTACAGTCTGCACATGCTTGCTTCTCTTGTGGTTGCTTTGGGAATATTATTTTCTTCTAAAAATGCTAAATATGCAAAGAGACAGTGAGGCATATCTCTAACTTTGAGTAGTGAAGTAGAAAATAAAATAAATAAAAGAAGGCACCTTTGCACATTTAGGAGTGATACCAAAATACAATGTCATGGACAGCCCTAATCCCTCACAGAAATTAACAGAAGTAAAACAAGAAATTATGGAGAGCAGGTTATGCCAAGAAGGGAAGAGAGATAAGGAGCATGGTCAAAATGGGACAGTCCCGGTCAGAATGCTGAGATACATTTCTTGCTTATGTTCACTGTTCAGCATGAACAAAAGATGCCTGGCGTAGTAACAGTCACACAAACACACACAGAAAGTCAGGGTGCCACCCAGAAAAATAGTCTGATAAAGTATGATATCTGCAAAAATTCACCATTTTGGACAGATTATAAGAAACAAAGTCTGCAGCACTACTGAGTCATGTGGCACAGAAAGGTGCTAAAAAGGAGAATGATGTACAAAACAGGAAGATGGTTCTCTGTTAGACTAGACAAGGATTTTAAATTTCACAGAATGCATCATTAAAGAATTAAGTGTAATTCAAACATTTTCACATCCCTATAATAAACTAAAAGGTACAAGGTACTACCTGAGAGCAAGCTAGGGCTGCTCAAGCCCATGGTGTTCTATGGTCCCTATGAGTGTTGCCAGGCTTAATACTCACAATCCTGGGAGGCTTGAGGGCAGGGCATGAGGTAAGGAGCTAAAAAGTGACATCAGCATAGATTAGGGGGATTCCTAGAGTGTTGTTCAACATGGTGATGAAACTGTTGGGTGACAACACTCCCTCTAAGCTGTGGAGTCCTGTGAGCAAAAATTCTACTTTGTGAGCTACTGGCATTAAAGTTGTGAGCGAGCAACTTGGCTCCTGCATAAATTAGTTTGCTCTGGAGCCATCCTTCCTGAGCTAAGACAAAAATGTGTGAGCTGGAAGCTAAAAAAACCTGTGAGCTAGCTCACACTAATTCAGCTTAGAGGGAACATAACTGGTATCACCACATCAAATGTGTGAGAAATGTTTAAGATGAGATCTGTACCCTCAAGAGTGTAAAGAGGGAAGATATCTTCTCCCTCTGTTCATGGAGCAGGACAGCAGAGTGCTCTAGCTGAATAAAAGCAGGAAGTTAAAAAGGAGCAATGAAACTCAGAAATGATTTATTTTATTTATTGATTTATTGGATTTCTACCCTGCCCTCCCAGCCAAAGATGTGCTTCTTGCATCCCAAAATCATACAGGATATCCATACACTCCATATGAAAAAGTTATAAATATTAGGAATGCACCAGCAAATCAAAGAGTTGTCTAAAAGAAGAGAGAAATCTATGTATTCTAAGCTCACATACACTGGGGAAAGTGAGCAAACAATAGTTATCTTTTTCTTTTACACAAAGTAATCACAAAGAAGAGGGCTGGTTCAGTGATTTGGCCTGTGTGATTCACCTGAGTCTTCTCCCACTGTCAGCCCTTCCTGCTTCCAGCACTGGGAGTTCCATGAGGAGGCTGAAGTTGGTTCCTTATTCACAGTTCCTTATTCATACCTTATTCGTGTCTTATTTGTGAAATCATCCAGAAACACTGAGGTGAGTTGGAAAGCTCTGAACCCCAAAATAAGGTTTGGAACACCACATATCATATATCCCCACATTCAGGGGTCTCTCCCCTTCAAGAAGATATATCCTGTTTCCTGGTCCAAAGCACAGTTCTTGTGCCAGCTGCTCCAAAATGTGGTGCCCTGAGGACAATCTCGCAGGCAGACTCTGAGGCCAAAGTGTGGTGCCCCCAGGACAATCACACAGGCAGATGCTGGGGCCAGGCTAAACCCACAAAACAATCTGTGGACCACCCCAAATGACATATCCCCATGCTTTGGGGACTGTCCCCTACAAGGAGAGATACAGCACTGCCTGGTTCAAACACTGGTTCTGGCCCCACACCCTTGTAACTGGGGGGCCTCCAGGAGGCCTGTATTTCAAAGAATTGAATAAGGAAGTGCCCTCTGTAGCCAAAATAAGGTCTGGAACAGCATACTTCATACACCCCAATCTTCAGCAGACTCTCCTCTTCGAGGGGACATATGCTGTGTCCTGGTCCAAAGCCTGATTCTTGTGCCAGCCACTCCAAAGTGCAGTGCCCCCAGGACAATCACACAGGCAGACACGGGCCAGGCTGCAACCCCCCTCCCCCTGAGTCTTTGGACCACCACAAATGACACATTGCCACACTCTGAGGACTGTCCTCTGCAAGGAGGTACACAGCACTGCCCAGTCAAAACACTGGTTCCTTATTCCTTATTCAAATCTCCTTTGAAGTACAGGCCTCCTGGACGGCCCCAAATAGGTGTTAGGCCAGAACTAGTGTCCTGAAAAGGCATAAATACCTGGCTTCGGCCAGGGATTGCAGTCTTCTTTCCATTGCTGAATCACTAATAAACTATAAGCTGATCCCTTCTACACGTCTGAACTCAGTATATTTCAGCTCCATATGCTTATGGAGCACCAGCACTTTATTGTAATTTTGTATTGTTTTATTCTGCTTTTAACTGTTTTATCATGGCTTTGTGCCCTTATTCTTAGCCGCCCTGAGCCCATTGGGGAGGGCGGGATATAAATTTGAATAATAATAATAAATAATAATTATTATCTAATTCCTTGTTGAAGCTGTGCATGCTTGTAGCTGCCACCACCTCCTGTGGCAGTGAATTCCATTTGTTAATCACTCTTTGGATGAAGAGGTACTTCCTTTTATCTGTTCTAACCTGACTGCTTTGCAATTTCATTGAGTGCCCAAGAATTCTTGTATTGTGAGAAAGGGAGAAAAGTACTTCTTTCTCAACCTGCTCTATCCCATGCATAATCTTATAAACTTCGATCATGTCACCCCTCAGCCATCGTGTCTCTAAGCTAAAGAGCCCCAAGCATTTTAACCTTTCTTCATAGGGAAAGTGTTCCAACCCTTTTATCATTCTAGTTGCCCTTTTCTGCACTTTTTCCAATGCTATAATATCGTTTTTGTGGTGTGGTGACCAGAACTGAACACAGTACTTCAAACGAGGTTGCACCATTGATTTATATAGGGGCATTATGATATTGGCTAATCTGTTTTCAATTCCCTTCCTAATAATCCCCAGCATAGCATTGGCCTTCTTTATTGCAGTTGCACACTGTCTCGACATTTTCAGTGAGTTATCTACTACAACTCCAAGATCTCTCTCTTGATCAGTCTCTGCCAGTTCAGACCCCATCAATGTGTAGTTATAGTTAGGATTTTTGGCTCCAATGTGCATCACTTTGCACTTGGCCACTCTGAACCTCATTTGCCACGTTGACGCCCACTCACCCATCCTCGACAGATTCCTTTGGAGTGCCTCACAATCCTCCCTGGTTCTCATCACCCTGAACAACTTTGTGTCATCTGCAAATTTAGCCACTTCACTGCTTACTCCCAATTCCAAATAATTAATAAACAAGTTAAAAAGCATTGTACCGAGTACTGAGCCCTGTGGTATCCCACTGCTTACCACCCTCCATTGAGAAAATTTCCCATTTATACTCACTCTCTGTTTCCTGTGAATTAGCCAGGTTTTTTTATAATTATATTTATTGGTTTTTCCAATTTATACAGGATAACATTATAGTTCATAACAGTTGACATCTTCAACTTTCTGTATGTCTCCAAAAACAATATACATTTTATCAGTAACTAAATCACATAAGAAAATCAAAAGTTTTTCATGTTCCATCATATATTTTCTGCCTTAACATTCTTTACGAATAATATCTTCTTTTACCTAGCCTAATTTCAGCGAGTTTCTATCTTCTTTATCTTTAGCCAGTCATATATTATTCCCCATCTGTCCCAAAAGATTTCCTCCGATTTGTCTTGTAATTCTATATTGACTTTGTCCATTTCTGCTACTTCCATCACTTTAAACTTAAGTTCTTTTATAGGTATACTTTTAGACTTCCACCGCTTTGCTATCAAGATTCTAGCCGCTGTTAATATATATGCAATTAAACGTTTATGCTCTTTTATTGTGTCTGGAATCATGTTAAGTAAATAAGTTTCCGGTGCTAAGGGTATTTTAATCTTTAATATTTTTTCTAATATTTTATGGATTTTTTCCCCAGAAAGTCTGAATTTTGTCGCATCTCCACCAAGTGTGGATATAAGTGCCTATAGTCTTCCCGCATCTCCAACAAATATTTGATGCTCCTGGGAAGCATTTAGCGATTTTATCCGGTGTCCAATGCAACCTGTAATACATTTTATATATGTTTTCCTTATATGGTGTTGCTCTCAAGAACTTTAGTGTTTTCCATATTTTTAACCAATTACTCATTTTTATTGTGTAACCTAGTTCCTTCTCCCAGGCTAACTTAGGTGTTTTTGCTCCATCATCATTTATGCTCTCTTCTAAGAATTTTCTATACATCTTCTGAATCAATTTATCGCTTGATGAGAGCCAGATTTTGTCTAGTTCTGTCTGCCGATTATGAAATCCTACCTTTTTGTCTTCACTATATCTTGTTTTTAGTATGTTCTTTTCCCACCAAGACAACTCTATTTTATTTTTTCATAACTTCGTAACTTATTTCTTCAGGTCTTTCCGGCGCAGACACAGATCTTTCCATCTTTTCAGCAGTGACACCTCCCGGTTATGGCAGCACACGATCTTGCTGCACCTCGGCACCCCTCCAGTCAGCTGGCCTTCGCCTCACGTCACTGCCACGCCGTCCTCCAGGGCCGATCGCTCCTGCTTGCTGCCTCGCTGCTGTCACCGCCATCTTCCTCACAGCCCGCTCGCCAGCCTGCCGTTGTTGCCGTCGCCATGGAACTTCAGCCAAAGGAGAGAAGTGTGCCCCCCCACTCCTAGTGAGTAGGTACCCAATTTATCTAATTGCTTAAGGCTTTCGAACCGCTGGGTGGGCAGGAGCTGGGACTAGGACCAGAAGCTCACCCCGGCCGCAGTGGGACTCGAACCGCCGAAGCTGTTCGATCAGATGGAATACTGCAGGCATTTACTGCTTGCACCACCGCTCCCAGGTAAGTACACATGACAGGGTACAGGTAAGTACACATGACAGGGTACCAAAGTAAGTACACAGGCAGGCTTTGCTAATCCTGAAGCAAGAGCAACAGCTTGAAGAAAAAAACACCGTCACCAACACTTCTCTCAGAGACGCCAAAAACTCCTCCAGCCTGGGAAGGAAGTATGTCTCCAGACAGATGCTCCAGTTATCTGAAAGAAAAAATTATCTTGGCTATTAACTGCCCACCCCCACCCCTCAATCAAGCAGACCATAGCACTTAATAGCAGGGTCACTTCATACAACCTCATGACATTGCTTATGTTGACTGCATCTGAATATAGGAAAGGAAAGAACTGAGGAAATCATTCCACAGTTACCGAAAGGGGCTATAAGTAAGAATCTGACAAGTCTGTGAAGTGGCTGCTTTTGTTGTGTATTAACATATCTTGTTCTTTGGGAGTGGCAGAGGATTGGCTGGCTGTATAGAATTATTATTAGCTTCTACCCCACCATCTGCTTACAACCATGGATGAACATTTCTGGTGGAAGAGAAGGATGATTTCCATGGGTTCTCTCACCTTGGCAAACCTCTACTTTGCCCCCTTTGCTAGGCATGATGGTCTTGCTGACTTCCAGAAATAACACTGAGTGGGGGGGGCGGTAAGTCCTGCTCCACTTGCTGATCTTGTAGAATACAAACCATAATTTTGTGAATCAATCAGATAAATTTCTCTGACAAATGATCCAAATTCTCTTTCCACGGGCAATCATTCTCCCAGATTCTGTTATCGTAGGTTCTAAGTAGAAGATATATGAAAGCCATAACTTCATATCACAATCCTATGATTGGCAATGCCAGTGAATAAGTGCTCAGGGTGGTGAAAACCAACCACTATGCCAGCTTGGTCACTTAACTGCGCATTGCCCAGAAACTATGGGGTTTCTCTGACACTGAAAAACGTTTTTTGGAGCAGATCCATTTGTTCAAATGCTTCGGATAGGGTTGCCCTCGCTTATCAAAGTGTGACCAGGCATTCATAACATCACCAGGCTCCTGTTTTTGTTTCAGTAGCTTTATTCTTGTATTGTGGTATTTTGACATTGTTCCTGGCTACAGCAGTGCTGTCTGATATGATTCAGACATAAGGCTTCAGGCAGCACAAAATAAACAAAGCATTAAAATAAAGGGTCACTGGTTTTTCCACTTCCTGCACAAAATTCCACGGTCTGCCTTCTGTTCCTCAGGCTAAGCCTCTCCTTTTGAACCTGCCTCCAAAAACTTCAAACAGAAAGGAAGTTTTGTGTGCCCTGCAGGTTAGAACTTAGAAAGAAAGCATGCATTACCACCTACCCTAGACACTACTGATCCATCACACCTGATTGCCTGAAAATTTTCTCCAGTTGGGCAACCCAGGTGACTGCCTCTTCACAAGACACATGGACCTAATTTTACAACCATCCTTGGACTGGTTATGCCAGTTGGGTTGCTATACTACTTTGCAGTTCTAATGCATTATTGGCTTTTGCCAGTGATGGGTATTTGTAATGTTGAAATTCACTGGAGCTCTTCAGTATTTACCAGCACAAGTTAGAATCTGGGGTGTTAGAACCAGTCAGGAAGTCTTGCTTTTGTTTGAACATAATTTGCCTCAGTCTCAAATGTGGTCTTTGGGAACATGAGGGATTTATCCAGCCTAGAGGCACATGGAATTCAGAATGTTTTTTACAATGACAGCTTTGTGCTTTTTAGTACGGGAAGGAGCAGTGATCATAAATAACTCTCAAAAGCAACCAAAACTCTGTTATTTGTACATTTTAGTAATTCTGTAAAAACTAGAGGCAATTTATTTGTTTCGCATCATTTACAGCCAGCCTTTCTCAAGAAGACTCAAGGTGGATATCACCCAAATCAGCCAAAATAAACTGTATTGTATAAACTGAACAGCAGCTCTTATTCTTTTTCTTGTATGTTTAGTAATCATTTAATTCCAGACAGTACATCATAAAAGAGTTAGCTTTAACTTCTGATTTATTGACAAGATATAACCTTGCAAGAGAGCTCAGCTTCTGGTTGTTTTATCCCCCCCCCCCTAAATAAATACATTACTTATTTATAATATTGTTATCCTATCTTCCAATTCAAAGAATTTCTAAGCAGCTAACAAACAAAATCACCACCATCCATAGAAGCTAACAACACAACAGCACTGAATGTTGGTCCCCCCCCCAAAAAAGTCCCTAATTAATTAAAAGACCACAATTTAAATACTGATGAGGCAACAGAACTGGGGTGTGCGTGGAAGAGGGAAGAAGAGGTGGACATTTGAAAATTATTGCATAATTTATTATCCCCTGGTCCCTTGTTTGTTTACTTACTTCACATTCTTTTTGTTGATTTGCGGGTTCATGGAGGGGTGGAGGGCAGTGTTCCCTCTAAGCTGAGTTAGTGTGAGCTAGCGCACAGTTTTTTAGCCTCCAGCTCACACATTTTTGTCTTGGCTCAGGAAGGGTGGCTCCAGAGCAAACTAATTTCTGCAGGAGCCAAATCGCTCACTCACAACTTTAATGCCAGTAGCTCACAAAGTAGAATTTTTGCTCACAAGACTTCACAGCTTAGAAGGAGCATTGGTGGAGGGTGAGTCATTGGAAGGAATAACACACACACACAGAGCGGTTTTTTGGTAAAACATGGCCACAGCTTATTTATTTGACTACAGACAAAGGAGCAATGGCACAGCATGGGGACAGACCCAAGCATCGGCTGACCTGCCTTCCAACCTGATGAACCCCTTCCCCAGCCTGCCTGCTGGGGTAAAACCACAGAGTGGCAAGATAACGGGACACATGTGGGCACTGACTTCTACCTGGTCCTCTTGCCACGTGGTGGTGTAAGTCAGCCGGAAGCCCCCTCCTGGGCATGCAGCTGAGTGGCTCCACACCCGAAGGCCCCTTATGGGGCCCCCCAAAATGGAGGAGGCAGGCATGCAGACACAGCCTCCTCCCCAAACAGAGCTGTTCCCATGCCTAAACTGCTAAGCTGTGACAGTAAAAACAATAAGTAATGTATGAATCATAACAACGAACATACAAGGGTGAGGGGTGTGTGGATGGGCAAGCTGGCAAGCCAGGAAAAAAGAGGCCAAGGAATGTGTGTGGGCTTGCTTAAGTAGCCCCTGGGCTCTTGCTGCCTGTGCTTGTCCTCTGATGTGCTGCATAACGTGGCACACTGAGGGGAGAACCAGCTCACCCTTTTTGCGTAGCTTGAAGGGGCCATGAGCCAAAGAAACCCGCTTCTAGCCTCCCCTGCCTCCTGGATAGCAAACAATGGCAGACATGAGCCTTTTGCCCTGCTTCTTAAACTATGTTCACATGATTGATTCAGTTACTTGGAGGGCCAGACTTTTTGCTCTTCTTGATTCTTTTACACTTCTTTTATCACTTCTATTCAATCAGAAAGTCATTTTTTCAGTTCTGGTGGAAGCTATTTCGAGTTCAGCTCAGATCTTATAGTTTCATATGTATAGCTGGTCATGCACAGAATATGTTTTGGTTCTGAAACAGAGACCAATTTCCCACAAGCAGCTGCACTGCCCTTGCTCTTCCCTTCCCCCGATTGTATTAGTCTATTTACCACTACTTGCTGCGTGGTCGCATTTTGACCCGCAGCTTCACCCAATTTCCCCCACATCTTTTCAATCCTCAAAAAACAGGATCGAGAACATGCGGGGGAGCCGTGGGTCAAAATGCAGACGCACAGCAAGTAGTGGGAAATTGACACTTAAAATCGGGGGAAAGGGAAGAACGAGGGTTGATTCAGTTACTTGGAGGGCCAGACTTTTTGCTCTTCTTGATTCTTTTACACTTCTTTTATCACTTCTATTCAATCAGAAAGTCATTTTTTCAGTTCTGGTGGAAGCTATTTCGAGTTCAGCTCAGATCTTATAGTTTCATATGTATAGCTGGTCATGCACAGAATATGTTTTGGTTCTGAAACAGAGACCAATTTCCCACAAGCAGCTGCACTGCCCTTGCTCTTCCCTTCCCCCGATTGTATTAGTCTATTTACCACTACTTGCTGCGTGGTCGCATTTTGACCCGCAGCTTCACCCAATTTCCCCCACATCTTTTCAATCCTCAAAAAACAGGATCGAGAACATGCGGGGGAGCCGTGGGTCAAAATGCAGACGCACAGCAAGTAGTGGGAAATTGACACTTAAAATCGGGGGAAAGGGAAGAACGAGGGCGGAGCAGCGGCTTGTGAGAAATCGATCAGAGACTATTTCACTGTAGGTATTAAAATACTAAAGGTGCAAGTTAGGCAAAAGTATTGTTATTCGTTACGCATTTTGTTAGAAGCAAGTATCCAGGCTTCACTTAAGAGAACCAAGGTGTATCACATTAACAACAGGTTGACTGAAGAGCAGAACCAAAAACTTCTTTGGTAAAAAAACAATGAAGAAGATGGGAAGAAACATTTATTGTCAAATGGGCCAGAGACCCTGAACTATTTGATTGCCATTGTGGTGGTGGTGGCGGCTTTTGCTTCTATGTATGCTTTGGTCTTCTTGTTTGGATCATATGGAGCTATTTTCTTTGCAGAGCTATGATGTGCTGTACTTTATTTTGGTAGCCACAAATGAACATTGAAACTGAATCCTGACAAGACCAAGATAATGTTGGTTGAAAAGGCTGAAACCATGAAGGAAATTGTGCTTCTCACATGTGATGGGGTCCAGCTGACGTCTGCTGACTTTGTTAAGAGCAGGGTTACCAACCGCCAGGTAGGGCTTGGAGTTTTCTCAGAATTACAGCTGACTTCCAGATTCCAGAGATTAGTTGTCCTGGAGGAAATTGCAACTTTGGAGGATAGACTGCATGGCATCACTTCCCTTCTGAGCTCCCTCCCAAAACTCCACCTTCCCAAGGCACTGTCCCCAAATCTCCAGAAATTTCCTAAACCAGAGTTGGAAACCCTAGATAAGATCTTAGGGATTATGCTGGATTCAGCATCATTTCACGTGTAACTGGTGCTCTACTGTTGAACTTCCCATATTTGCCCTCTGGGCCAAGCTGCAGATGATGGCTTTCATACAATATATTACCCTCTATTATTTGAATCTGCTCCAGCAGACATCTAACACTCTTATGTTGTGCCAATTAAACAGGCAAAATTAATTTCTGATCTTACCTGTTCCAGTCCTGTAGTTCTCAAAGGGGATCTGATCCAGAGCTAAGCTTAATTACCATTAAGGTTATTTTACTGGACAATTAATAATGTACCACTGTAGCAGTAGTGGTCCTTCAGGAAATGGACTTTAATGGGAGTAAGCTTAAATCTGCATAACTGTCTTGGACTCTCTTTTTGCTTAGGCGACACATGGTATATTGGAATGAGAATTAGCAAAACAAGCACCTCTGTGTTACATATATATATATATGAACGAATTTCTCTTCCTGCTTTGGGAATTCTAGTATTGACATTGTTTATATCAACTTTTAGTGTTTCAATAAATACTTTCATCTTTCAGCCTCTATGTATATTTGAGTAACTTGAATATCAACCAAAACCAAGGTGAAAGCAGCACAAAGGTATTGGAATGACAATTCATGCACGATTATTCTACATAAAAAGGTTTCTCCTTGAAGAGCTTGACCTAGTTCTCTGAATTTGTGAAGAGTAGCTAAATCTGTAATTGAAAATGTATATGCAGGATTTGATGGTTGTATTTCATTCCTTTCTCCACATTCTTTTTGCTAAGCATATTTACATGAAAAAGGAACTTGGATTTTTAAATTCATTAGTTCCCACTGCTCCTTCTGTATAATCCCTTGTGAATATGATGCCAATGTCATTCAGCATAAAAGGATTAGAGTAAACTCAGGTGGGAAACACAGTAGCAATGAACTTCTAAGAGAACTCTCCCCCTCCCACATTTTCTCTCTGCTCTCTCTTAAAGCTCTCACAACAGAGACGAACCAAAACAAGCATAAAACAAATCAGAGGCCCAGGGACAAATAATTTGGCACATCAGCAGAGATAGTTGTGGCAAAAAAACAACACCAAATCTTTCCAAAGTTGCCCATCCTCCGGTATATCTATATATCTAATAGTGAAGTGCCCCCGTCTGTGCGGATATCTATATCTGCACTTTGGGGGCACTTGGGAGGCAGGGAGAGGTTTGTGCACACGTGGGGCAGTCCCCACGTGTGCACAAAAATCCTAAATGGTGGGGGGAAAATCGGGGGGATGTTTAAATCCCCCCGAAACTCACAGAGCGTCCCCTGCACATGCGCAGGGGACGCTCTGCGACCGCCGCAGACGCCGACGCCGCTGGGAAGGGAGGAGAAAAAGGAGCCGGGGCGGGGGGGAAAGGAGAGCAAACCGCGAGGGCCGAGCAGCCCACGATGCGCCGAGGAGGAAAGGGCGGGCGGGCGGAGAGCCAGGCGATCTGGGATGGCCGTTGTGTCCCGCCCCCAGAAGCAGCAGCTCTGAGCGCCTTCCTCCCGGCCTGGCTGGTGCAATTCCTTACCTTCCGGAGCTGGGGCGGGTGTGACGTGCAGCGGCTCAGCTAGCCATGGAGGCCGAGGGGCTGCTGCGCAAAATAAATTTCCCCTTAGTGTCTGTTGGGGGAAACCATGGTTGCAAATCTCCAGGTGAGGGCTGAAGATCACTCAGAATTACAACTGCTTTCCAGATGGCAGAGATCAGTTCCCCTGGAGAAAATG
>NW_015164242.1:64695-67408 GCF_001447785.1 Gekko japonicus
CCCAAATTAACATAAGCCAGCCTCCAGGCGGCATTTGGAGATCTGTGACTATTAAAACTGATGTCCAGATGACCCAGATCAGTTCTCTTGGAGACAATGGTTGCTTTGGGCAGTAGATTCTATGGCATTATACTCTGCTGAGGTCCCTCCCCACCCAAAATCCTGCCCTCCCCAGGCTCTACCCCTCAAATCTACAGGTATGTTCCAACCCAGAGTTGGCAACCGTGTAATCAGCTATGGTACTACTTTCCAGACCCTTGGAACCCAGAAAATATGGCACTGGAGGAGGTGCTTTTCTACCTTAGGTGCCACTGCATAACACCCCCTTCCCCCTCAAAAAATAAGTCAGAGGTGGAGAGAACCATATCTGTTACCATGAGGCTGTCCTCCCATTCTACCCACTTGGGGCAGCAAAATGACTTGAGACAGCCCTGCCTTACAGCTAAGCAGAAGGAAAGAAACATGGCTTGCCTCCCTCCATTTTCCACTTCCCTCTGCCACCCCACCAGCCACAGTCGGGACACTCATCTGGAGCTTCCTTCTAGAGCTCGTTGTATTTCTTCCCACAATGGGCATTACTCCTAGTATGTGATAAAGCAGGGGAAAGGACACTGCAAAGGAAGGGACTGAAATGATAACAGCCAGTATGCCTTTCCCAAGGCACTGCCCCCCATTCTCCAGGAATTCACTGCCATAGGATGTAGTGGTGGCAACAGGCATAGGTGGCTTTAAAAGGAGATCAGACAGATTCATGGAGGACAGGATGGCTACTAGCTATGGTGCATTCCACATTTTAATGACTTGTTGCTTAAAGAAGTATTTTCTTTTGTCTGTCAAACAACTACTGTCGAACAACTTCATTGGATGCCCCCGAGTTCTAGTATTGTGGGGAAAGGAGGAAAAGTGCTCTTTGTCCTCTCTCTCTGCCCTGTGCAGAGTTTTATAAATCTCTATCATATCCCCTCTTAGTCTTTTTTCTAAACACAAAAATCCTAGACTCTCTGGCCTTTCATCATAGGAAAGGTCCTCCAACCCCTTAATCATCTTCAGTGACCTCTTCTGTAGTTTTTCCAGCTCTACAATGTTCTTTCCAAGATACAGTGACAAGAATTGCACACATTATTTCTAATGAGGCAGCATCATAGGACATTATAATACTGGCTGTTACATTTTCAGGTTCTTCCTTCACAGAGTCCTTTCCTCTGCTTTATCACATATGGGCAACTTTGCAAAATGGGGGGGGGGGTATTTCCCCACAATTGTTTCTGCTGACATGCCATGTTATTTGTCCCTGGGCCTTAATGGTCCACAAACAGCCAAACCGAATGATGGAAAATCAGTTTCCTGTTTGCCAGTGGCTGGACTTGAGCCAAACTGGCAGGTGTTTAAGCAAACCTGGGCAGGGAGCCATGTTCCCTGAATATATAACTTAATATTTTGCATTAAACAGATACAAAAGGTGGGAGAACAGGGAAGAAGCTTGAGATGGGGAACAAGTGAGGCGGCATGAATCATGTGGCAGTGAAGAAAGCAGGTGAGGTGAAACTAGTGTGGGTTAAGTATAAGAAGTATTTCTTGTAAATTTTTTAAATAGCATGTATGCATCTAGGCTGCAAATACCTTCAGAGGTAACATTGAGATTGCCACTCTGGGACCATCCAACCCCATTGCCGCTAACATAGTCCAAGTTGGAATGGATGTTGTGTGTATGTGTGTGTATTCTACTACTGCAGATGGCTGTTGGCATGGTCAGTAGTAAAAATGAAAGAGCTGTCCATAACACAGAGAAAAACCATTTTCTTCCAGAGATTTATAAATGACATCTATTGATTAATATAGGATTAAACTATACTCTAAAAATGTAGTGTGTAACAAGCAATTATTCCATAACTCTCTTCTTGCTGTCAGAATACCATGAAAGTCAATTATATTTAAAATTGGCTCCTAACCTCCACTTTGAAAATTGGCTCTTATCCTTCACTTAAGATTGGTTCAGAGGATTCCCCCCATATGTGGGATTGTGAGGCAAAACCACATACTAGGCAAGCAGCCCATAGTAGTTATTGTGGTTGCATTGGATAAAAAAAAATGTAGCCACAGTTGTAGAAATGGTACAGGTTTGTGTGAAGGGGATATTTTGCAGGAGTCCTGCAAGGGGCCTTTAAAAGATGTCTTCTTGCAGTAATCTGTAAGACACTGATGGACTGCTTGCCTCATCTTAAATGCTATTTAAAACAATTCTGTTCAAGGTCAAGGGGGCTGCCTGAGTTTTCCAAATACCTTTTTATCAGTTCTTAGCAGTTCTAAAGGGCTATTGGATTTCTCTTTGGGTAGCCTGTTACTTTGGATATGTCAGTTTTCTTGTTTCTTATAGTGTATTTTACTGAAATATATTTCAATTGTATTGTAAACTGCTTTGGGTTCCCACTGAGGAGAAAAGCAGGATAAAAATATACTAACTGAATAAAATAAATTAAAACAGAAGCTATGCTACTATGTGACAGAGTGAATTTTGACTCGCAAAAACTTATACCACAGAAACATTGTTGATCTTAAAGGTTCTCTCAGAAATTTCAATGGAAAGTGCCCCTCAGCCTTGACTGGAGTTAGAAAAATACAAGAAAGGGGACCCGTGAAAATCGCGGGGGGGGGAGCTCCACGCAGAGCAGGTGGAGGAGGAAGCAGCAGCAGGGAAGCTTCCCCCCCCCCCCCC